>NC_142739.1:28736259-28983759 GCF_051943395.1 Hippocampus bargibanti | reverse complement strand
GGAACCAATGAAGTTCGTAAGCCAAGGTATCACTGTACCTTTATTCGTCTCTCAGTGGAGAAATTTATATTTCAAAGCAGCAAAGTTAGGAAAGGAAAGAAAGAAGTAGAAAACAATACAGGAGCTGCTGTAAAGGCAGCCAATCTCGCGGCGCCATCTTTAAGTAAAAAAAAACAGAAATACTAAATAACAAATAATATGACAATACAAAGACACAGAGAGTCAATCATTCAGCACTTGCTGGACCCTCTTTGTGACATGAAGCAGTTTTAGATGAAAGAGGAGAGGATGTGGAGGGTGGAATGAGGTGGACTTGTTGGATAAAAACGCCTGCGTGTACGCACGCCGTATACCAAGTACTCTCCGGTGGCCAAACCGCCGGGGCCTTCAATCTGTGCCAGTAGGTTGTTTTTTTTTTTGGGCCGCCGCGCGACTGTTGAGAAGCGGCACTGAAAAGCGGCGGCATTGGCGTGGAAGCGAGACATGCTGGGAATTCCAATGGCCAACCGACAAATCTTTTTTGCCGTTGGAAATGATATGTTTTAAAGGACAACCGACACCATTTTTTTGTTTCTTAACTGACATCAGAAAAACGTTTTATAGCATCTAAAATACCCAAAACACGCAGGATGATATTTTCAGTCAAACGCAAAACACCAATAAAAATGACTTAAAGTGTCCAAAATCTGCAAAAAAATTGAGCTGCGAATTGGGCATTTTCAGAAAGTCCCGCCCCCAGTTCGTGAAATGACTTCTACTGAGCGTATTTCACAAAGATTCCATAGCTATATTTTACGTTTTAAGACTCGCGCTGGATATTTATATAGAAGAAAATGGCAGCCGACTGTTTTTGTCCTCTATTCCCCGGCCCCAGTCTTTGGTTAAAGCCACGTGATTGGTCAAGAACGCAGCAGTGGGGCGGGGGAGGGGTTTAAAAATTAAAGAGACAGGCAGACGACAGAGAATGAGAAAATTGATCAGTGAAAATTGATCAGTTAAAATTGATCAGTGAAATTTCAGAACAGCGAAATTTGGACTAGTTTCAACTTAGATAGTTCAAAGGCAGAGTGTAGAATGCAAGATTAAAATATCCCATCGATCAGGCTCCACAAATAACCTGCACAAGCCATCTGTACACTTCATGCAAAAAGCTATCAACCCAGCTAAACAGAACACAATTGATGAGGAATAAGGCAAAATTATGGCAGAGAAAGCACCTACAAGGGATCATTCCTCAAAATGGAGAAAGAAGAAGGCTACGTTCCTTATCAAGTGTTTAATGCTGATGAAACCGGACACTCCATTCCATCAAGCCATCAACGACCATCACAAAGGTCAATAAAAGAACTTTATTATACAATACAGTTTATTTCTTGAACTATAATATCATAGCACATTTATTATACATAAAATAAGGTATATTTTGTGTAGTTTTAAGGCTTAGAAAATTATGTTTTAAGGGGACCAGAACGGATTATTCTCATTTTAATGGTTACCTATGGGAAATAATTTTTTGGGATACACACTTTTCGCCTTACACACTCTGTCTGGGAAGCAATTAAGTTCGGAAGCCAAGGTATCACTGTATATGCGGTGGAATCTTTGTAAAATGCGCTCAGTATAAGTCATTTGAAGATACTTTACAAATTATGGACGTAACTTGAGCGGAGGTGTCGGTTGTCCTTTAAACACAATGCTGCAAATTCTTCCTCGACGGATGTCTTGCAGTTAAAAGTGGATTTTGCGAGTGACCAAGACACCCCTTACCCCCTCTTTTCCACATGTGTGGATGTTTTCTAAATCAGCACGTGAGCCCAAAGATCCAATAAAGGCCTCCTTTGTTTATGATCCTTTTCAGGTTACCCCCGACTCCCCCCCAGTGCTCGATCGGTTGAGTGAGTAAGCAACCCCCAAGACTCGACTTGCTCACCCCATACAACGGCTAACGTCGTAAAATGGACGTTACAAAGCGGAAATCATGAAAACACGGACGCACAAAGACTCGGTATGTGCAAATATTGACTACGCATGTTCGTCATCGGACTTAGTCGCCTTGGCCGGATTCTGATTCTGTTGTGGATTTGCAGGTGCCCGTGTGCAGCGGGCGGCGGCGGGGTGCCAGCGAGGAACGGAGGGGTCGACGCCCGCACGCCAGCCCCACTCGCGCTGAGCGCAACGAAAGACAGACGGTATATAGAGTCAAAACTCTGGTTAATAATAATAATAATAATAATAATAATAATAAGAAGAATACATTTCAGTTATAAGCGCCTTCCAAAACTCTCAAGGTCGCTTTACAGTCACAGGATAAGTTTTTCTGTGGGTGAGCAGCGGCAGCCACACGCGCCGGCGTTCATTCAACCTGGAAGTAACTCGGATAGAAAGCTAGCTAGCTAATAGCTAGCTAACAGATAGCTAGCTAGGCCTTCACTCAACCCGGAAGTAACTCGGATAGAACACTAGCTAGCTAATAGACTTTATTATACAGTACAGTTTATTTTTTTTATTACAATACAATAACACATTTATTATACATATACAAGGTTAATAAGGTTAATAAGTTCATCCTGTCTACTTGATATCTAATTTAAAACAGATTTTTTTCTTACAGACAGTGTATTGTAGGTGTTCAAATACCTGACATGTTTCGGCGTCTACTTCCGTCTTCGTCAATGTGTCACGGACACTCTGAAGTCTGTGAGAAAAGAATCTGTTTTAAATTAAAGTATATTTTATTTCGTTTTAAGGCTTATTTAGTAGAAAATCATGTTTTATGGGGACATGGGAACGGATTATTCTCATTTTAATGGTTTGTTATGGGAAATAAATGTTTGGAAGATGAACTTTTCACCTTACACACACTTTCTGGGAACCAATTAAGTTCCTAAGCTGAGGTATCACTGTAGTCCTAACGCTGAGGTTCGATATTTTGACGCATAACATAAAAATTCATCGGATGGTTTGGTTTGTAGCCAAGAGGTGGCGGTGAGGAACTGGCTGGGAATCGCTTCATACGCAGATCACAAGGCCACGATTCATCTGAGAGCGAGGGGGAGGAACTTGTGTCTCCGGCAAAAAGGCAGAAAGTTCAGGTTGGTCTTGCATTTCATCAGCCTTGAAATGAAATCATCAAGAGCAGCGGGAAGTTATTATATTTTTTTGTCCCGTTGAAATATGGCCTGGCAATGGCTCCTTTCATGATCTTTTCTCTCAGGATTCGGCAGCCACCGCCAACCCTCCAACGTCAACACACACGGCTGACAGCTCGGCTCCTTCTACCGGTCCGCCTCCAACCTCTGCGGTCAACCAATCCCGCGAGAGCGACAACGAGGACGGCCAATCCCAAGGCAGCAGGAGTTCGGCGGTCGGGAGCTTGGCGAATAGCAGCAGCAGTTTGAGCAGCGGGCGGGACATTGACCAGGACAATCGTTCTTCTTCCCCGAGTCTCTCCGCTTCCCCGCTGGGAAGCCTCGACTCCGATTCCGAGGGCCCGGACTCACCGAAGCAAGGAGAGCGGGAACGGGAGAAAAGTAAAGATGGAGGCGCGGGGGGCGTGTCCTGTGATGACAGAAAGGCGCCACGAGAGCGGAGAGGGGAGGATCCGTGCGGGGATGAACAAAAGGCGGATACAGATGCGCGAATTGAGGACTGTGCGCTGAAGCCGATCCATCCTTGCCTCTCCTCCGGTCTCAATTCCTCCAGTCGCGGCGCCGGGGATTCTTCTTCGAGTGACAGCACTGGAGGGAGGAAGTCGTATTTCTCCCTAGACTCCAAAGTCATTTCCAAATCAGAGTACGCCGGACCGACGGGCGGCGACGCGGTGGCGGGTGGCAATCGAATCAATTCCAAAGCCAACACGCAATGTGTTTCAAAGACGTCTGTCTCAGGTGGAGACTTTTCCCACAACAGTCCTGGCATTCCCCATTCTTTGCCTCCCCCACCTGCTCTAAAACCACTGGAGCTTGGGGGACAAAATATCCTCCCTGAGGTTAAAATAGAAAGAGAGAAAATGGAGAAGGCAGAAAAGCACCTGGACAAATCCCAGTCCACGCCTCCGTCCCTGTTGCAGACTGGACCTCAACCGCAATCCCAATCGCAAGCCCAAACCAACACCCACCCCCATCATTACGGCTCCCCCAGCTGGCAGGGTGGCACCGCGCCCGGTTGCCAGGGGAGTTGGGGCTACGCCCGTTACCCGGGCAACCATCACCCACACCAGCATCAGCCCCCGGTGCAGCAACAGCAACTTCCCTCGGTTTACAACCCTCCATCTCGACACTCCTCGTCTCACCCCTCTTACCTCCCACATCCGCACCCTCACCCCCACAGGGAGTACCTTCCCAGGTACGCTGGAGGGGGAGGGGAGCGAGAGAGGGGGGCTGCGGGAGACAGGGAGAGGGGAGTAAGGGGTGAGTGTGTGGGGAGGGAGATGAACAGGGAGTTTTCTGCTCAAATAGGTAACAACGGCAACGCGAGTAGTGGGGGGAGCAATAGTGGCCCAAATAGCATACAAGCCAGGGAGTTTTCAGGTCTGTCCGCGAGTCAAAACCGGGAGTTCCCAGGCGCTGGAAGAGATGGACCCCCGAACCTTGGTCCCGATCGAAAAGACTTTGTTCCCGCTTTTCGTGACAGAGAGCAAGACAGGGAACGTGATGCGGGAAGAGAGTTTTCCACGCCAAACCAAAACCAGACTCGAGACTTTGGCCCCAATGCGGCTAGCGGGGGGCTTCCGAGAGACAAGGACAGAGGCAGATGGGCTGAGTTTGGAGGTCAAACAAGAGAAGTTGGGGGTAACTGCAACCTAAACAGCACATCAATCTCTCAAGGAAGCCATCCAAGTTCAAATAGCGGTATGCCGGTCAACGCCATGCTTAGCAGAGACCCACCGGCGTCGCCCCAAAACAACAGTAACCATCCGCCGCATTCTTCCCTGCCCCCACACACACATCCCAACAATTTAGCCAGCCGGGAGTTTCCTCCTCCCATGGACCAGGCACAAACCCCTTCCTCTGCCGCTGACCCTTTTCACAGGGAGTATCCTCCCACTGGTGGGAAGGACTTCATTGCAGTGGGACCTCCCTCCGCTTCAACGAATAGAGATTATCTCAGCCCACCTGGCGTTACTTCTAATCTCGTCAGAGAGTTTTCAGGGCCTGGCGGAATCCCAAATCCTCACCCTTCCCACCCCCATTACCAGTCTGGACCAAGAGACAGAGAGCGGGAGTCAAACCTACGAGAGTCTACGTTATACCAAAACCGCGGAGGTCCGAATCAACCTCCCGCTCTGTCTCCATCCTCGACCAGTCACGGACATCCTCCAAATGCCACCTACCCGCCTCCACCGCCTCAACCTCCTCTACCCCAATCCCACTCCTCCCATACCCAGCAGCATACACCAGGTATGATACCGAACATTCGCCCCCAACTGTACCAGTCATCTGCCCAGACTCCTCCAACACACGTTTCTCCATTACCCAGTCCATCGACCAATCAGATAGCAAGCTTCTCGTCGTTTCCCCCTGGATCGGCCTCTGCACCCAACATGGCACTTCCCGGCCATGGCGTCTCATCCAGCTGTTCACCTGGATGTCGCCCTTCCCCGTTACATGGCGCCTTGAACAGCCACCCGACATTCAGTGGACCATACCACTCCAGCGGAAGCAGTGGCAATAGCCTGGCTAACAGCAATAGCAACAGTGGCACGCCCACGAACAGCAATACCAACTCCCAATCACCTCAGAATGTCTCTAAGGGCCCTCCGCCTCTCAACAGCAGCGCTACAGCACCTCCCCCCAACCTATCGCATCCCGGTGGGGACAGCCATTCAGATTCTGGCCCTCCCTCGACACCTGTCATTAAAGAGGAGCCGCTAGAAGACAGGGAAGAGAATGAAAGTCCACCCCTGGTGTTGAGAAGTCCGTCTCCTGAACCTAAGCCTGTGGACATTCCCATCCATGCTAGCCAGTCAGCAAGGTAAGGTGGGGAGGGTCATTAAAATCTCTTTTAGATACACACAATGATTAAGATCAAGACTAATGGTGGTTGTTGATGAACTGCATGGCTTTGTCACATGTCCAGGTTTCACAAAGTCCTTGACCGAGGCAGCAGCAACTCCTGTGCCCGCAGCGATGTCCTCTTTGTTCCATTGGACGGTTCCAAATTGTGGAAGAAGAGGAATGAGGTGATAGAAAGAGCACGGAGGGAGGTCGAGCAACGTGCCAGAGACATCAGAGAAAAGGAGAGGGAACGAGAAAGGGAGCGGGAGCGAGAGAGGGAGAGGGAGCTGGATCGCCACCTGCAGGTAAGCTTGAAAACCCGCCATGTGTCATTTTTGTTTGATCAGAATACAGTGATACCTCGGCTTACGAACGCTTTAGCTAACAAACCTTTCGCCTTACGAATGTTAAATTCGCGAGAATACAATCTTGGGTAACACACGGAGCGCCACAATAGGTGACGCCATTCCATCAAGCCATCAACGACCATCACAAAGGTAAATAAAACAACTTTATTATACAGTACAGTTTATTTATGTAATTATAATACCATGGCACATTTATTATACATAAAATAAGGTATGTGGTATGTAGTTTTAAGGCTTATTTAGTTGAAAATTATGTTTTATGGGGACCAGGGAACAGATTATTCTCATTTTAATGCTTTCTGATGGGAAATTAATGTTTGGAATACACACTTTTCACCTTACACACACTTTCTGGGAACCAATTAAGTTTGTAAGCCAAGGTATCACCGTACGTGGATACATGCTTTTCATTAGACACTGAGAGTATCTTATTTTGTTTTCTCGGTAGCAACAAAAAGATGCCAATGCCAACGCGGCAGCTCGCCAGGGATCGTCCCTCTTCTTTGCTCCTTCGTCCTCCATCATCCTCGATCCTTCCTCGTCTTCCTCCTATCCGAGCGCCCACCCATCGCATCACGTTCAACATCATCCCTCACACCCGCACGCTCACCTTCCCCCGACGCACCACCTCCATCCAAGCCTCTCTCACACTATCCCCCACTCTCTTCTCCTTCCCTCCATGGCTGGAGCGTCAGCGGTGGCTGGGGGCCCGCAGGGTGCTCTCGGAATGGGGATAGGAGGCCCTTATCTCGGTCCTGATACCCCGGCGCTAAGAACCCTGAGCGAGTACGCTCGCCCTCATGCCATGTCCCCGCTCGGGGCAGCGAGTCGGGCCCAGGCACACCACGCTCAAATTCATCACGGTCATCCTCACATCCATCCGTCGTTCTTTCTTCCCCAATTCCAAAATCACGCAATGGGCCATTCGCATCACCTACCGACGGATGCTGCGACGGCGGCAGCCATCTTGGGATTTCTGTATGGCGGCGGCCTGGAAGGAGGCCCGGGGATCGGGGGCCACCCCGTGGTCGGAGGAGGACCGATGCCTGGAGGGTTAGGGTCTTCGGGGTTGGGAGGAGTCGGTTTCCCTCACGCGGTCGCTGCTCACCGGGATCGCATGAAGCCGGGATTTGAATTTAAGAGCGACGAACGGGTCTACCCGCCAGGGTCCATTCATGATCCCGCAGCACTTGCCCTTGCGCACTCTCATTCGCACGCCAACACCCACACACACGCACATGCACATGCCCACTCATTGCTCCTTGGGGGAGGCGGAGCGGGAGGCAATGAGGTGTCACTCTATTGCACTCCTCCTCCCCCAGCCGCAACAGGGCCCTCACCACACCTCCAGAACCCAACATCGACGACGGTAACTCGACCGCCCAATCCTCCTGCCCCGCAGTCACTGTCGAATCCACCTCCTTCGTCGCTTCTACCACCTTCGCACCCGAGTCATCCTTCATCTGCGCCGACACTTGCTGCCCCGCCACCGGCAGCACCCGCTGTACCTCCAGCAGCTCCCCCTCCTGCGGCCGCTCCGCCAACATCCAGCGCCTCCTCAATTCATCACCCGGCCCCCAATTCTTCTTGTCCTAGTTCACATTCGTCCCATCAACCGTCAACCCCGTCAACCACTTCCGAATCATACCCGACTCCCGCTCGGTCACCGGCCCCCTTCGAGCGGGAGCGGGAAAGGGAACGGGACAGAGCACCATTGCCACCTTTTTCGGAAAGGGAACGTGAGAGAGAACGGGAGAGGGAAAGGGGAGGAAACGGAGGAGGGGCAGGCGGCGGCAATACAAACGGGGGAGGAACAGGTGGAGGAGAAAATATGGGTCGTGTCCAGATGTTGAATGTGACGCCCCACCATCACCAGCATTCCCACATCCACTCGCATCTTCACCTGCACCAACAAGACACAGGTACCCACTGCTACTAGCTACGCCAGCGTCTTTAAAGGACGACCGACACCATTTTTTTGTTTCCTAACTGATATCAGAAAAACTTTTTATAGCATCTAAAATCCCCAAAACTGCCACAAAGAGAGCTCGGAACTGCCCCCTTGTTCGTGACGTTACGCCAGGATACTCCTTCACAAACTGCCTTGCTCCAGAACCATGACAATGGGTTCAGAGAGTTCAGATTCGGAGAAGATGCTTTCTTGTTACTCATCCAGTTATGAATATGATTCAAATAGTTCTGAAGAGGAAAGCATACATGTTTGCAATCGATTAAAGAAGTCCATCCGTATCAATTCGAGCCGTCTGGACTCCAATGTAGCGCCCAGAAAATGCACAAGCCCAGGCTCTGTTGGAAATGGGCTGATTTGTCCGCTGGGAATTTGTGTAAACTTACATCTTCTTTATGCGTGTTACCGCAATTGGCTACGACACACAACGATTCACCATCGCGTTATTTATGTAATTTTCCTTCTAATTTCGCGATCAACACGATGTTTTCAGATGAAAAAAAGTACCCAAAATGCATTGTGTGTCACTTTCTCGGTCACGGGCGTTCCCTCCGTGACGTCACTTAGGGGATCGTCATCAACTCAAAAACAAGACTTCCTGAATATTCAGTGCGAGTCTTAAAACGTAAAATATAGCTAGCTATATGCGCTGGAATCTTTGTAAAATGCGCTCAGTAGAAGTCAATTGAAGTGATTTTACAAATCATGGACACAACTTGTCCAGAGGTGTCGGTTGTACTTTAAATTCCCACGACACGATCTCGATTTCCGGTCTTTGCCGTCTCTTTGGCTCCTATCAAATATCTCCTTTGTTTCCTATTACATCATTGGCATCTAGCGGCGGGCGGGGTTCACCCCCTGATGGACCCGCTGGCATCAGGGTCTCCTTTGGCGCGGCTCCCTTACCCAGGGGCGACAATAGGGAACCCCATCCTGGCTCACCCCCTCACTGACAGCGAGGTGCTTCGCCAACAGCTGTTTGGTGAGGAGAAGACTCCTCGTCCATGTACTCGTTCACTTTTTTTACTCTCCAAACAGTCCTAAAAAGTTAATCTCCAATGAACAGTCGGGGAAACTGATGACATGGCTACACTTGTCCCAGGTGCTCCTTTCCGTGACATGCCCCAACCGTCCACCCTCGCTGGTCCCATGTCGGCAGCCCATCAGCTCCAGGCCATGCAGCAGGCCCAGAGCGCAGAGTTGCAGATCCAGAGACTGGCCTTGGAACAACAGTGGATTCATCACCATCACCACCACTCCCTCACCCAGGACGAGTACTACAGGTATGATGTTGGAGCTCATGGTCTAACTAAAGCTTGGCACCAGTTTTCCACAAGTCTTGACACAATATTTATGACAGCAGATTACAGATGTTCAGAAAATGATGTGGAAACAGCAATTGATTGTGATCCAGTTAGTGGTTTCACTGGTCTGTACCATGTCACAAGATGGGTAAAGGCTGGCTGGCTATCTATTAGCTATCTATCCAGCTGGCTGGCTATCTATCAGATACCGTATCTATTGGCTAGCTAGTTGGCTGGCTATCTGTTGACTATCTCTTTGCTATCTACCTGGCTATCTGTTCGCTATCTATCCAGCTAGCTAGCTATCTATTAGCTGTCTAGATTGTTAGCTGGCTGTCTATTAGCTATTTATTAGCTAGTTAGCTGGCTGGATGGCTATCTGTTAGCTATCTAGTAGCTAGCTATGTATTTATTTGAGTTATTCCGAGTTGAGTGAACGCTGGCGCGTCTGGCTGCCGCTGCTCACCAACAGAAAATCTTTTCCTCTGACTCTAAAGTGACCTTGAGAGTTTTGAAAGGCGCTTACAAATAAAACGTATTATTATTATTATTATTATTATTATCCCAAAATTGTGATCCAGTTAGTGGTTTCACTGGTCTGTACCATGTTACAAGATGCGTAAAGGCTGGCTGGCTATCTATTAGCTATCTATCCAGCTGGCTGGCTATCTATCAGATACCGTATCTATTGGCTAGCTAGTTGGCTGGCTATCTGTTGACTATCTCTTTGCTATCTACCTGGCTATCTGTTCGGTATCTATCCAGCTAGCTAGCTATCTATTATCTGGCTAGCTAGTTAGCTGGCTGGCTGGATATCTGTTAGCTATCTAGTAGCTAGCTAGCTGCTCAGCCACAGAAAAACTTTTCCTCTGACTGTAAGTGTAAAGTGACCTTGAGAGTTTTGAAAGGCGCTTACAAATGAACTGTATTATTATTAATTATTATTATAATCCCAAAATCCCTTGAGTGAGCTTTGGACCAAACTCAAAGCTCACCGAGCTGATACCGTTCCACCCCGAACCTATAGGTGACGTTAATTTGCCTTAGCCAATAGGTTGCAAAAGCTTTGTACGCTATCGGATGGATCTGGTTGGCAGCTCGCCATAATGAAAACACATGTGTCTGCATGGGTTTTCATTATGGGATCTCCTGTTTCCTCCCAGATTCCAAGAACATAGACGGCAGGCTAATTGACCATTTCAAATTGTCTCTGGGTGTGAGGTCAGATGGCTTTTCGGCTCTCGGTAGCCTGGGAACTGGTTCAGGGTGTCCCCGTCTACTGCCCAAAGAGGTCTGGGATAGGCTTCAACGATCCCCTTTTGAGGATAAACCGAATCAGATTTTTTTTATGTTGATTTCCCTGTGACACATAATTCAGGGAAGTATTACTTTGGGAATTTCCGATTGAACGGCGAGTTCCCAATCACGAGCCAAATCGAACCGGGCCCTTTCGACTTTGCCTTTGAGAATGCAGTACAACTGACTTTGTAACTACTCGGATCTCAAATTTCAGGTCTCGCCGGATAAATCGGCCCAAAGAATGAAGACATATAAAAGCGCAGAGTCTAACATGAATATATTGTCTCCTTTGACCTTTCAGTCACCTGAAGAAGGAAAGTGACAAGACCCTGTGAGGAAGGCGACCAAGAAGAAGAGGCTTGGAGTTTTTTTTGAAGAAAAAGGGAGAATATGTGCAAACTTTAAACGGAACGAAGCAACACGAAAGCACTAAAAAAGACGGACGACAAAGCCGAACAGAGTGATTTACAATCCATCTCAAGTCAACTGCACCCTGGTGAAGTTCCAGACTCTTTTCCTGGATTGGACTCATGAACTTCAGGCCCGTTTTGTACTTGTCTTGTACTGTGGACTGAACAATATATGCATTTCATGGAGGGGGGGGGGGCTCACGGGGTGGGTGGCAACAGCGTGAGGTACAGTGATGTGTAAAATACTTGACGCCGGATGGAATGTGAGTCTTTTTAAATGTCATTGCATGTAGCTTTTAGGGACTGACTTGGATTCCGGTGGAACATTTTGTTCTTCATTTTAGTAAAAAAAAAAATAATAATTAAAAATAAACATTAAAAAAAGCCCTCGTTTGTACCTGAGGGTTCTATATGCATGAGACCAGCCTTTTAATGTTCCGTTTATAACAGTATTGTTTATTATTATTATTATTATTATTATTATTATTATTATTATTATTATTATTATTATTATTATTATTATTATCTCTTTGTTGATAATGAAATAATTATACTGGAGAAATTGACATTTCACAGCAGCAAAGTGATGAAAGTAAGAGTAAAGGAAAGGAAGACGCAGAAAAACAAAATACAGGAGCTACTGTCAAGGCAGCCACTCTGGAGGCGCCATTTTGAAGTCAAAATAACAAAATATGTCACCACAAACCCACAGTCATCCAATCTTAAGCACTTCCCGCACCCTCTTTGTTGTATCTATCTTGCTTCTTAGCTAGCTATTAGCTAGCGAGCTAGCTTTCTGCATATTTGAGTTACTTCCGGGTTGAGTGAACGCTGGCGCGTGTGATTGCCGCTGCTCACCCACAGAAAAACTGATCCTTTGACTGTAAAGTGACCATAATAATTTTGAAAGGCGCTTAGAAATGAAATGATTATTATTATTATTTTATTATCATTATTATTACTGTATATACAGTACACATTTATATTATTTTTTTACATTTCCATGGTATGACTCAGTCTTTTTTTATTTTTATTTGAAATTGACCTTGTGAAACAAGATGCAAAATAAGTAAAACAATACAAAGAAACAAATATGGAAAGAATTGACGCTTTTTTTTTGTTTCTATGTTTTTACTTGATGGTGAATCCACCCCCCCCCCTGCTCCTCCATCTTTGTTTTATACAAGTCACTCATGCACAAAGCATATCGAATTCCTCATGCGCCTCCTTCCCCCCTCCCCCCTTTTTGGACTCCCTCTGTCGAACCCCCCCCTCTCTTTTTTGGCGAGTGTGGCTAATAGGAGACACATGGGATGAGTGTGAGGCATGGGAGTTGAGTTGTCCATTGAACAGCAGCCGCCCTGTCGAGCTAGCATTCCATAGTGAATTGTAAAAAAAAAAGGGGGAGGAGGGGGATGTAGTAGGAGGAGCTATGAGATTGTGATTTACAGACTGCGCTGAAGGCTCGGCGCGGCGATGCGTTTTCTGTCCGGACAGAAAAAAAAACGCTTTCGAAAACGGACACGGATCACCGAATGAGGCCTTCAAACGTTGCTGGCAGAACAAAAAAAAAAACGTCAATCTTCTTTTTTGGTGATCTCTGGCTGTCATCTGCGAAAGTTAAAGGACAACCGACGTCTCCGGACAAGTTGTGTCCATAATTTGTAGCTATATTTTACGTTTTAAGACTCGCGCTGAATATTCCGGAAGTCTTGTTTTTGAGTTGCTGACGAGTCCGTACGTGACGTCACTAAAGGAACGTCCCTGACCGAAAAAAAAGACACATTGTAGCAGTCCTTCCATCACGTCAATGTATTTTGTTGTATTGTTTGGTCTGAAAACCTTGTGTTGCACCCAAAAGCCACCAGAAGAGGGTGTCCAAGCTCCATATAAGGAATTTATCAGCCTGTGGAAATGGAGGTGGCCACAGGAGGTCACTATTTTGTGCCTCTTTTCTGGTGATTCGTTTCTCCCCAATGTTGCCTCAAAATGGCATGCAATAAATTATTTAATCGATTGCAAACATGTATGCTTTCCTCTTCAGAACTATTTGAATCATATTCATAACTGGATGTGTAACAAGAAAGCATCTTCTCCGAATCTGAAGCCATTGTTTGGATTCTTCAGCAATGCAAGACGTCTTGGCGTGACGTCACGAACTGGGGGCGGGACTTTCTGAAAATGCCCAATTCGCAGCTCAATTTTTTTGCAGAATTTGGACACTTTAAGTCATTTTTATTGGTGTTTTGCATTTTAATAAAAATATCATACTGCGCGTTTTGGGTATTTTAGATGCTATAAAACGTTTTTCTGATGTCAGTTAAAAAACAAAAAAGTGACGTCGGTTGTCCTTTAACAGGCCTGAAAAAGGCCATCAAATCTCATGGAATGATGGATAGGCTTAGCTTGTGCGCAGCTACGTGATAGCAAAGCGCTGGCGGCGGCGTTAAAAGTCACCTTGACAAAGTGTGTCAATGTAAGAATCTGATTGTCCGACTTCTGATGACATGACACCGTGCTAGGCGGAGGTATTCTTAGCGCCTCCTTGATTTTTGTGAGGAAAGCTTAGCGCACAGGTGTCAAAGTTAAGGCCCCGGGGGCCAAATTTGGCCCGCCATGTCATTTTATTCGGCCCGCGGAAGCAAATTAAATTGGTGAAATTGTACAATGCGTGCTTAAGTGCGAACCAAAATTTCAAATTGTCGTATGTAAATAATAACAGTCATTATTGTTGTCTTCAGATTTGAAAACTAGTTATTTGTTATTATTATAATAATAATAATTATTATTAGTGGTATTATTAGTATTGTTAGTATTATTAGTCTTATATATTATTAGTCAGAATCAGAATCAGAATCATCTTTATTGCCAAGTATGTAGAACACACAAGGAATTTGTTTCCGGTAGAACACGCTGCACGAGTATCGTCGTCAAAAAAACTGCTAAGTGGCACTATACGTATGTAGTCTTATGTATTATTAGTATTATGTATTATTATTATTATTATTATTGCCCTTGAAATAAGTCAAAGACATCCATTATTATTATCTACGTATTAGCTAGCTAGCTATCCATGAGCTATCTAGCTAGTTAGCTATTAGCTAGCTAGCTATAGCTATCTATTAGCTATCTAGCTCGATATCTATTAGCTAGTTAGCTACCTTTCTATCTGTTTGTTATTCGAAGTTGAGTGAACGCTGCCCCCCCCCCCCCCCGCTTACCCGGAGATGCGCCTTGAGGCTAGGTGTCATTTCCCGCTCTTGTCACAGTCCCGCGAGAGAGTCAATAAGCACAACGGGACATCACATTCATCTTTGGCGAGGCAACTCACAAAAGCAGCTGAGTGGGTCGGTCTCTCTCATCCACTTCACTCCAGTGATTTGAAGACGATTCCAGTGGATCGTCTTGAAGCGTTGTCGGCCATCTCAAGCAGCAGATGAGGGCTCTCTGTCTGTCTGAGGAGGTGCGGCAGACACTTGTCTGGAAATGTTTCCACCTGCAATGGGATACAATGGTATTAAGGACTGGACTGATGAGAAATAGGGGAAGAAAATAAGGTTAGAAGGTGAAAAAAGGGGTATAAGAAGAAGAAAATTATATATTTTTGTGACTGTTTATTTTTCACGGTTTCATGGGGTCGGGACCAATTTGAAACTGGCCACTTCCGGTTTCAAATAGAAGTACTTTTTTGACACTTTAAGTCATTTTTATTATTGTTTTGCATTTGACTAAAAATATCATACTGCGTGTTTTGGGTATTTTAGATGCTATAACACGTTTTTCTGATGTCAATTAGGAAACAAAAAAGTGACGTCGTTGTCCTTTAACAAACATTCGGCACCTTCGACTCAAATACTTACCCAGATGGCAGAATGAACAGGTTTGGTAAATAGGAAGAAATATGTGCAAGCACGTCATGTCGAACACAATCTTGGAACATTGTACCGCACTTCAGTGCTGTTCTCATGATTTATTTCTTTAAACGAGATTTATGAAGTTATATGTGGAAATGTTGGAAAAGGAGAAAGCAAAAGAAGGCTGTTAGCTTTCAAGCCCAAAGGTACATAGTGGAAATGCGGTTGAGAAAATGTTTTTGTGCCTTTTGGTAACTTCTCGGAAGGGTTGAAAATAAATTAATTTGGGAGTTGTCTACTAAGTAGACGGTGACTTTAAAAACAAACTCAAAAATCCAAATAAAAAAAATAAAAGACGTGTCTGGTTTTACTCTTTACGTGATGACATATTTATTTCACTTCAAAATCTCCAGAGGGTAACTATCCAACTAAAATATGAACAAAGGTTTTTAATCTTGTTTTACTTTTTATCGATTCATAGCTCAACTTACCTTATTTCTATTTTTAAATGCTTGACGTCAATAAACGTGTGTAGGAAATGCTCACGTGACTTATTCGTTTCGAAACAAATATTTCATTTGAACCACGACGCGCCTCTGCTGCCCCCCACAGGATTACACGGAAATTGCATTATTTCAGGAGGCAAACTCATTAATGCTCGATACGAATACAGTAATTTAAATAATAATACGTTTCATTTATAAGCACCTTTGAAAACTCCCAAGTACACTTTACATTCACAGGATAAGAAGAAAAAAAGACTTTTTTTTGGCGGATCAGCACCGGCAGCCAAACGCGCCAGCGTTCACTCAACCCGGAAGTAATTCAGATATAAAATGGTCATCAGCACAGTCACATTCAAATAAAGTAAAACTACTCACCATTTGTAAATAACAGCATTCTTTATCACCATCAGATCAAATTAAACAAAGTCAACGCGAAACGCTTAATTCGTGTAGTTTAACTGGAGTGGATCAGAAATGATGTTTGTAAATTTATAACCAGCCCAGGTCATTCGTGGAGCAATGTTTTATTTTTTTTCAGATGGACGATGACGACGACGACCCCGTTTTAGCGTAATACTGTCATGTACCTTGTTTGGACAATTTTATGTTTTTTTTTTTGTTCACCCTAAAGTAGAGACAATATCCGGTATGCCTGTGTGTATTGTTGTGTTATCTTTGTTTTGGTGCTCAATGTGTGTTGAAAAAAAAGCAGTTTGTTCAGGGTTTATTACCGCCATAATTTATCTGTTAGCATTTTTTTTAATGAAATGCATTGTGGTTAAAGATTTTATAGCGAATTTAATCTGGAAGTTATTCCTTTCTTCGTTCTGTAAAGCACATTTGAAAAAAAAAGAAAAGTTTACTTAATTTTTATGAACAATACATTCATTTGAATCGAATTATTATTAGAGTACATGCAAGAAAACAAGACATTAAAACAGTCTCTAAACATTTCATTATGTTGAAGGTTCCTCACCTTCAAAAACAAGCAACATGATACGACTGTAAATTAGCAATGCAAGGCTTTCTGGAGCTGAGAGTCACAGCGTCGTAAACATACAAGAGAGAAGACACCGATAATTTCAATCTTTTTTTTTTTTCATTTTAACTGGACGTACGCATACAAATAGGAATGACAATACTGCACAAATACCTTCAATTTCAAATTAAAACGGAAACTCTGCTGAGTCGACAGTTATTCAATAGAGTGGCCCCCATTTTATTCGCAAATATGCCATTCAATCAATAACGATCCATAATGTAAAACGTTTGTCCTTAATGACCGATCTGAGACGATGGACCGGTCGCAGGATCCATGTTGCCAAACTGGCAATGGGCCTAGTACATTTTAAAGTGGGGTAAAAAAAAATCAAGGACCGCTAAATTAGACTGAATCTAACAGGGATATTTTGGGACATGGGAGGAAGTCTGATCACCTGAGAAACAAAAACCTAAAACCTCAGAGGCTGACAGAAGTACAGTGATACCTCGGTTTATGATCCCCTTGGCTTACGAACTTTTCGGTTTATGAACGTTAAATTTATGAAAAAAATTTTGGGGACCTCGGAACGGATTATTCTCATTTTAATGGTGTCCTATGGGAAATTATTTTTTGGGATACACACTTTTCGCCTTACACACTCTGTCCGGGGACCAATTATGTTCCTAAGCCAAGGTATCACTGTACCAACAGTCCACCTGCTGAATAAATACTACTTACTATGATAAATACGACCACATACATTTCTTTCCATAACATGCCAGGTCATTGAGGCACGTTAGGGGTTTTGTGGGCAATCCTCACGTGCCTCCCGAGAGACTCCATCCATTTGAAGGCCTTGTTACAGTAAATACACACGTAATGTTTCCCTTCGGTGTGTATGGTCTGGTGTCTGTTGAGAGCGCTGGTGGTGATGAAACTCTTCCTGCAGATGTCACACCTGTAGGGCCTCTCGCCCGTGTGCGTCCTGATATGAGCCGCCAGGTGGGAGCAGTTGCTGAAGCGCTTGTCGCAAACCGAGCAGCTGTATGGTTTCTCCTTGCCCTCGTCAATGACGCCGGAGTGATAGAGGTGAAAAGGTAAGATGGGATCGTGAAAGGCGGCCCTCACGCCTGACCCCGAGGACATGAAATCTTTCATATCGGACTCCAGGTCCTCCAGATGTTCGGAACTGTGGCCTAGCCAGAACTCCCTGAGGCTCCTCTCGGGTTCTTTCTTCACTTGGGGAACGTCAGTGGGATGCTCCAAGCTACTGCTGCTGCCTTCGTCCTCCATGTGCTGTGACTCGGGGGCCTCCGTGTCTGCTGATGGGCCCTCCTCATGTTTCTGAGTGGGGGGAGGAGGAAGGTGGTGATGGGTGTGCTCCTGCTGCTGGGCTCCGTTACATGCATCTAGAGGAAAGAACGACATTTCAAACAAAAACATATACATAAATAATATTTTTCGATTGATGGATTCCAGTGAAACCGACCTGACTTGAGAAGCCTGAGCTGCATCCGGAGGCGACCGATCTCCAAGTCCTTCACGCGGCAAATCTCCTCTTTATACTCGTCTATTGTCTTCTCGACGACGCCGAAAATCTCGTCCGCTACCGCCGCCAGCCGTTCGTTGAGAAAAGCTTTCAAGGAGAGCATCATGTCGCCTGGGCGTGAAGAGGAAAAAAAGGCTTCGATTTGTACCACCGATACGTAGTTTTCGCTGGACCCTGAACGTCACGCTCCGCTTGTAAATACGGAAATGAGCTTCCGTCTCTAGGAATGGACGTGTTTATTATTTGCTCCCCCTAGCGTATCGGAGGTGTTATCGCAGGACAGTGTCATTGTTTTCATGTCCACCTGAATCGTTTCGAATTATAAAAATAACATTTACGAAAATAACATTGAAGATTATTGTAAATGTGACTTTTATTAAATTTGATACATATTTGCGCCGTCCTATTATTTACACGTTTGCCCTCAGAATTATTCATAAATCATTTTGGATAACAAATTAGTAAACCGGAAGTATAAACAACACTGGTGAATATTTAGGTCGCCATGTCTGAAACAATAATAATTTTACAATATAAATTTAAATAAAACCGCAAATAGAAATGTTGTAAATCCAAACATTTGGTCAGAAATGTATAATATGTGATCATCTATAATGGTATTTTGTGTTGAAAAGTATTAACTTTAAATTATTAAATAATTTCAATCAAAACATGTCAGTCAACAAAAATAAACGGTAGCATCTTATCTTGTCTTCAGAATAATTGCAGATAAAAATCTAATGAATTTGAAAAAAAAATCAGTAAAATATACTTTATATCAGGATATTTTTTTTTTACATTTTAATTAAGGAAGAAATGCTTTAAAAAAATCAAAATTTGATATTTCAGGATTATTTTAGCACATGGTGGATAAAAAAGAACAGTCGACGTAGAATATAGCATAAACATTTCAAGACAGAGTTTAGCAGACGTCATCTATTCAAATCTATTTATTGACTGGATGAAAAGGATGAAAAGAAACACATAACGCCATTATCACAGCAAATGAATAATAACTTTTAAAATAATTCTGACAAGAGGAGAAAAAGCACTGCATGCAAAACGTTTAGCCATTTGATTGACTCCTTTCTCGTCGCCCCCACCGCCGATTGGTCAATTTCGAGTTGAATCTAAATTACTATCAGACTGCCCTCAATGTTTTAAGATCAAACCGCCACTATTTCCAATTTCGTTTTATTTGAGATAAGATATGAAAACTATTATTTTCCGTGCAATTCAGAAAGTCCAAATTTTAAAGTTACGGTGTTACTTATTTGAACTATTAAAGGGGCGGGGCGACGACTTGAACGACACCGCGACTAAAACTAGTGGGTGCGAAGTGATATAAACAGTAGACTCCAACCGTTCAAGTCAGGGAATGTAAAACTCTTTAGATATTTGTCTAGCAGGTTTCTCTTAAAGAGAAGCCCACCTAATGGTAAAATCAAGAGATATAAAAGAATAACGGCGATTCGTGTGCCATAGAAGAGTTGCTCTGTTCTGTACAACTACCGTACTCGTGACGGGAAATCCGACTCTTTTCAGAGAGCCGCTTCATTTGGCTCGGCTCACAAAAAACGCGGCACTTCTGACTCCCATATGGCTCCCATATTGGCTCTTCAGTTTGTTTGTTTGTTTTAGTTGCTTAAATTAACTACCAAAAATCATGTAACATTATGATGATCAATTGTCAATAATTTTCTTTTCATATTAATAATGCTATCCTACCAACTAGTAAAAATTGAATAATAATAATAATAACAGCATAATGTGATCACATTTGTCCACTTGTCTACCCTGCTGTAAAGGTAGCAACTCTTGGCGCCATCTTGAAGTAAATAAAATAAATACATAATAATGTGACACAACACAAAATGTGTCTTCAGGCGTGAATATATGTTGGTAAATGTTACCATTTGTTTCAAACATACAACCTTTTTTTTTTTCTTTTAGTGCTCAATTTAGTTTTTAGGGTCAGCAGCGACCACACCGAAATCAACAAAATGCCCAAATGAAGCAAAACAAGACACCGGGAGGGTCTCTAAATCGCTTTATTATGTTTCCTCAGAGCTTTGTTACCCTCAAAACCATCTTCCGTGTGACACAACATCAATGGGCACATCATGGATATACGCCAATGCGAGCACAGCTACGGTGCGGGGAAAGGGGAACGGGGGTGTAAAGCCACAGACGATGCCTTAAAGGACAACCGACGTCTCCGGACAAATTGTGTCCATAATTTTTAAAATGGCTTCAAATGACTTCTACTGAGCGTATTTTAAAAAGATTCCACCGCATATAGCGATATTTTACGTCTTAAGACTCGCGCTGAATATTCTGGAAGTCTTGTTTTTGAGTTGGTGACGAGTCCGTGCGTGACGTCACTGAAGGAACGCCCCTGACCGAAAAAAAAAAGGACACATTGTAGCAGTCCTTCCATCACGTCAATGTTTGTTTGGTCTGAAAACCTCGTGTTACACCAGAAAGAGCCAGAAGAGGGTGTCCAAGCTCCATATAAGGAATTTATCGGCCTGTGGAAACGGAATGATTCATTCCTCACGGGAGCTCGGTGGCCATTTTCTGCCTCTTTTATGGGTGAGACATTTCCCCCCAATGTTGCCTCAAAATGGCACGGAATAAATTCTTTAAACGATTGCAAACATGTATGCTTTCCTCTTCAGAACTATTTGAATCATATTCATAACTGGATGTGTAACAAGAAAACATATTTTCTGAATCTGAAGCCATTGTTTTGATTCTCCAGTGATGCAAGATGTCTTGCAGTGACGTCACAAAATGGGGGCGGGACTTTCTGAAAATGACCAATTCGCAGCTCAATTTTTGGACACTTTAAGTCATTTTTATTGGTGTTTTGTATTTGACAAAAATATCATACTGTGTGTTTTGGGTATTTTAGATGCTATAAAACATTTTTGGACGTCGGTTGTCCTTTAAAAACACAAGAGGAAGACAACACACTCATCATAAATGCTATTGTAAGACGGGCTGCTAACCGTTTCATTGGTCATTTCGGCTCGTTGTGGAAGTGGTGAGAGTGCACACCAGTTTTTAGGGCAAGCGCTAACCCGCTCAGATTCTGTTCCTCGAAATGAGATGCGCCCCGTATACGTATAAGGGGAGTATGACAGTGTTGCGTATGGGTTGTTTTTTTGGGTGCTAAAACGGGGTGGGCAGAGTGCGAAGTTGATGAATGGTCAAATTCTCTATATCTTAGCGTTGATGATTTCGATGAATTCGGGTTTGAGGGAAGCTCCGCCCACCAGGAAACCGTCCACGTCTTTCTGGGAGGCCAGTTCTTTGCAGGTGGCGCCGGTGACGGAACCTGTCAAAAGAACACGCTCGTCGGATGTAAGGTATTTGTTTGTTTGTTTGTTAATTTTCTCTGACAAACCTCCATAGATGATCCTCAAGGAGTTAGCGACTGTGTCGGATACGTTGGTCTTCAGCCACACCCTCAGCTTCTCGTGAACCTCCTGAGCCTGGAAATTTACAACAAGGGAGATTTAGTACATTTGCAAGCGGCAGTACAAAAAAAAAAAAAATAATAATAATAATAATAATAATAATAATAATAATAATAAATAATCTCATCTCATCTCATGAGATGAGATGAGAATAATAAATAATAATAATGCTAAATACTAATACTAAATAAAATTGATCATAGTGATAATAATAATACTAATAATGACAATGATAATATAATAATAATCACAATAATCATAAGATTAATAAGATTAATAATAATAATAATGATCATCATCATCATAATAATAATTATCATAATACTAATACTAATACTAAATAATAAATAAAAGTGATAAGAGTAATAATAATGACAATAATATAATTATAATCATAATAATAATGACAATGATAATGATAATAATGTACTAATAATCATAATAATCACAAGATTAATAATAATAATAATAATAATCATCATCATCATAATAATAATCATCATCATACTAATACTAATACTAAATACTAATAATAATAATAATAATATCAATGAGGTTTCTTCAGCCGTCATCTGTACATAAGTACATGGTCCAACCTCATCGATGGACCATGCATTTATATGCACTTTCTACTCATCACTTTTACTAAAAATAGAATTCAAACTTTTTTTTCCAATTATTTGTGAATTGCTAAGGCGCTGATTATCAAAAAAATTAATAGAACAAAAAAAATACAGCATACAAAATAAATAAAAATGAATAATAAAATAATAATAACAAATAAATACAACAAACATTAAAATAATAAATAAATAACTACATAAATAAATAAATAAATAAATAAAAGTACTTAAAATAATAAAAATATAAATTAATAAATAAATAAAAACTAGAAAATAGTAACAATGAAAAATAAGTAAATGAAAAATAAAAAGAAAAAACAAATAAACAAAAATAGCAAAAGAAATAACCAACAAATAAAAATAAATCATACCAATAAAAAATAAATAAAAAGAAAAATAAAAATAAAAAAGAAATAACAAATAAACAAAAATAGCAAAAGAAATAACCAACAAATAAAAATAAATCATACCAATAAAAAATAAATAAAACGAAAAATAAAATAATACAAAATAAATAAAAAATACAAAACATTTAAAAACTAATACATAAAAAAGAATAATTAAAAAACTAAAAAAAAATAATAATAAAATAAAGTAATAACATAATAAAAATACATAAAAAAACAGAAATAAAAACCACAAATAAAAAAACAAAACAAATAAAAATAAATAAAATACAAAATATAATATATAAAACAAAACCAACATTGCAATGTTATGAATGACAAGGAAACATACTTCACTCAATATATTTAAGGATTGGATTTGCCTTTATTTCTCTGGCAGGGGAGAAATTTACATTTCACAGTAGCAAAGTTATGAAAGGAATGAAAGTAGAAAAATGAAATAAAGAAGCTGCAGTAAAGGCAGCCACTCCGGCTTGGAGTGACCGATAGCGTCAAAGAGATGGATTTTACCTGCTGTGGGGAGGCAGTCTTGCCAGTACCGATGGCCCATACGGGCTCGTAAGCGAGCACCACCTTGCTCCAGTCCTTGACGTTATCTGGAATAAAATGTAACACCAAATAAGAATTCTGAATTTCCAAACTTATAGTTGGGGCTGGTTTATCACGCCACATTGCAGCAAGGCCTAGTTTTCGCAATGGGCGGTGCGCCGTGAACACAAAGAGGCAGCGCAGCGTAATGGTTGATTTCAAAAGCGGTTGTTGATTTTTCGATTTTAATTCCAACAAAAGCATTTGTGTGTTTAAGCGCATGGCAATGGCGAAAGCGAGGTGATTTTCGACAATCGACAGTGGCCCGAGGATAGCGGTCGGGAACCTTTTTCACTAAGAGAGCCATAAAAGTAAAATATTTAGAAATGTTTTTCAGTGAAAGCCACAAACACACACACACACACACACACACACACACACACACACACACACACACACGCGCAAGCACACACATACACACACACACACGCATGGCCACTTTTCAACAAAATGTCAGAACGTATCATTTAAAGGACAACCGACATCACTTTTTTGTTTCTTAACTGACATCAGAAAAACGTTTTATAGCATCTAAAATACCCAAAACACGCAGTATGATATTTTTATTCAAATGCAAAACACCAATAAAAATGACTTAGTGTCCAAAATCTGTAAAAAGTTGAGCTGCGAATTGGGCATTTTCAGAAAGTCCCGCCCCCAGTTTGTGACGTCATGCCAAGACGTCTTGCATTGCTGCAGAATCAAAACAATGGCTTCAGATTCGGAGAAGATGCTTTCTTGTTACTCATCCAGTTCTGAATATGATTCAAATAGTTCTGAAGAGGAAAGCATGCATGTTTGCAATCGATTCAAGAATTTATTCAGTGCCATTTTGAGGCAACATTGGGGGGAAATGGATCACCCAAAAAGAGGCAGAAAATGGCGACCGAGCTGTGAGGAATTAATCAGCCCGTTTCCACAGGCTGATAAATTCCTTCCATGGAGCTTGGTCGCCCTCTTCTGGCGGCTTTTTGGTGCAACACGAGGTTTTCAGACCAAACAAGTACAGAAAAATACATTGACGTGATGGAAGGACTGCTACAATGTGTCCTTTTTTTCGGTCAGGGGCGTTCCTTTAGTGACGTCACGTATGGACTCGTCGCCAACTCAAAAACAAGACTTTCTGAATATTCAGCGCGAGTTTTAAAACGTAAAATATAGCTATATGCGGTGGAATCTTTGTAAAATACGCTCAGTAGAAGTCATTTGAAGCCATTTTACAAATTATGGATACAATTTGTCCGGAGACGTCGGTTGTCCTTTAAAGGACTTCCGGTTTCAAATTGAAGTACTTTTTAGACACTTTAAGTCATTTTTATTGGTGTTTTGCATGAGACTAAAAATATCATACTGCGTGTTTTGGGCATTTTAGATGCTATAAAACGTTTTTCTGATGTCAGTTAGGAAACAAAAAAGTGACCTTTAACCTCGCTAACTAACAAACAAAACCACTAAAGGGCTTAAAACAATGTGTCATTTATCATTTTCAACTGTCCGGCATACCTGCGATGACCTTGGTTTGAGCAAAGACGACCTTCTCTGTGATGCCCGCCTCCCTTTCGTCCAGTTTCTCGCCGATGCAGGCGATCACACCGAGGCCGTTTTCCAGCGCGTGAGCCGTCTTCTGCCCGATAAGCTGGCGAGAAAAAAAAAAACAACAACAGGTGAGCCCTCGTTCTTTCAGCAATCTTAGGGTGAACGCGCAGGCACTCACCTCGTCACTCTCGCCAAAGACGTGGCGCCTTTCCGAGTGGCCCAGGATCACCCACTGGACGCCGCAGTCCTTGATCATCGCAGGGCTGGCGGTAAACAAGTCACGGGAAGGTCAAAAAGTGCCTTTTTTAAAAAAAAAAAAAAATCACCTCAAGTGAACATACCTGATCTCCCCAGTGAACGCCCCCTTAGCCACTTTGTAGCAGTTTTGAGCAGCGACACCAAACTTGCCGTCCAGTTTGGACCTGGTAAAGTCCAAGTAGATGGATGGGGCGCCACACACCACCTCTGTTGAGAAAAAAAAAGTGCAGAATTTGGATTTTATTTAGGATCCTATCTACTAGCTGGCTAGCTAGCTTTCTCTCTATTTAGCTTTCTATTGGCTATATGGCTATCTAGGTGGCTAGCAATCTGGCTAGTTATCTGTTGGCTATCTATTAGATATCTACTAGCTGGCTGGCTTTCTATCTATTTAGCTATATAGCTATCTGGATGGCTGGCTATCTAGGTAGCTATCTGTTGGCTATCTACTGGTTGGCTAGCTAGCTTACTATCCATTTACTTCTGGGTTGAATGAACGCTGGCGCGTGTGGCTGCCGCTGCTCACTCACAGAAAAACTTATCCTGTAACTGTAAAGTGATCTCAAGAGTTGTGAAAGGCGCTTATAAATTAAATGTATTATTATTATTATTTAGATGGTTAGGTACAAGCTATCGATTAGCTATCTGGCTGGCTAGCTAGCTACCTATTATCTATCTATTAGCTGACTAGCTCGCTTTCACTCTATTTGAATTACTTCCGGGTTGAGAGAACGCCGGCGCATGTGGCTGCCGCTGCTCACCCACAGAAAAACTTATCCTGTGACTGTAAAGTGACCTTGACAGTTTTGAAAGGCGCTTAGAAATGACATGTATTATTTATCATGATTATTTTTATTATTATCGAAATGGCTAGCTAGAAGCTATCTATTAGCTATCTGGCTAGCTATCTAGCTGTCTATCTATTAGCTATCTGGCTAGCTAGCTAGCTATGATCTATCTATTAGCTGACTAGCTTGCTTTCAATCGATTTGAGGTACTTCCGGTTTGAGAGAACGCTGGCGCGTGTGGCTGCCGCTGCTCGCCCACAGAGAAACTTATCATGTGACTGTAAAGTGACCTTGACAGTTTTGAAAGGCGCTTAGAAATGAAATGTATTATTATTATTATTATTATTATTTGCCCTGTTCACCTTCCGGGACCTTATTCTGGGATCGTTGTTGTTTTTTGTTTGTTTTGTTAAAAAAAATGGCGCTGTAAAAAAGAACTTTTATAAGAATGCGTTTGACAACAACCTGAATTATATTCTAAGCATACCCAAAACTAACAGCTGATTTTTTTCGGGATATTTTAGCGTTAACATTTCAGTGCTATTATCCATTTTGCCATTGCGCCAACGTCGTGCCACAAATGTCATTATTTGAAGTAAAGAAAGACATTCCGAAGCTAGCAAACAGTTGAATCTTATCGAAAGAAGTGGACCATTCTCGGATCACACTGAAGTTGACACATGGGTATTCAAATTGTAACCATACCCCTGAGGCCATCTATATTAAAACACAGCCCCGTGTCATTTATGCTCCGCTAAAGGTCAATTCTCTGCTAAACTCTTTGCATAAAGTTCAACACCGCACCGCAAAAGGTCAGTGTCAGGGTCGCGTTCTTCTGACGTCACGTCGGAGTAATGGTAAAGAGTCCATTTGCTGACACTGTGAGGGGTGCATGGAGAGATAGGGCGAAGTGCAACCATTTTGGTCAGGAGGGGGGGGTTATATACACACACAGATTAATTGTATGATACAAAAGAAAACCAGACCGCGGAACTCGATTCAACACACTCAGCATCTCCATTGTGATAGTGGATGTGATTACAAAACACTGAAAGCAGACTCATTGGACTCTTTGTGGTGGGTTTTACCAAGCCTGCAGGAAAAGGGACGGTTCTGCCAACTGTTGCCTTCGAGTAACAACTGGAAAAATCGGACACGACGGAACTTCGGATTGTCGCTATTAATCATTTTGTAACTATTTTTTTTTTTGCTCCTGTAGGATAGCCTAATTGTTGCCTAGACGGACTAAAAGCAGAACACGTCGTATGTGTAGCATATCAGTTTAGTTGTGTCAATTAAATATTCGAAATTGAAGCGTCGTTTGTGCAAGCGTACTCAGCACAACACAAGCAGAAGCCGCAAAGATGGACTACAGTACGTGCTGTCGAACACGCCCTCCATTGACCGATGAACGTAAGACGAAATCCAATTGAAATCTCGATTAACATGCACCAACATTTCCGCAAAGAATTCACATTAAAGCCGTTTAATCTTTTGTGCATATTTGTGATTTCTAAACACGCTTTGCTTACCGACATTAGAGTCCACCTTGGCGGAGTTCATGGTCTGAATGAGCTCGCCGAGGCTCTTCTTGTCGCCGTTCATCTTCCAGTTTCCACCGACGAAGAATTTCCTGCTCATTTTGGCGTTGTGTGGTGTGTTCGTCGTCGAAAGAAACGAAGAAGAGGAGAGGCGGCCTTGGAGAAGGGAAAGACCAAATGCCGGAAAGCCTACGTCTTATTTATAAAATAGGAACAAGTTAACTCCTCCTCCTGGCCGGCTTGATTGGCTTGTGTCGGACCGCCCGTAAACGCGCCTCCATGTTTGAGGAAGACGAAGAGCAAAATGTCATGAGGCGTTCAGTGGCGGTGTGCAAAACTAAAATATCAAATACTTTAATTCGCTAGCATAACAAGACAAGAGCTACTTGAACAAGTGAGCCTGAATGGAAAATTAAAATAATTTCATTTTCACAAATGACCTTATGTATTTTTCCAAGTCACTCCACCCCTTTCAAAACAAAACACAGCAGATGAACGAAAAAGACGCAGATATGGGAATTTTAAAATGAACCAAATGTTGCTTTTTCAGAATAGGGGTTCTCATCTGTATTCACGTCCGCTAAAATAACCCTAAAATGGAAACCGGTACTAGAAAGCGATTGAAACGTGTTCCTCTCGTATGACTGACTCGCTGCAGCGCATGCTCTGTTTGCTCTCTATAGTCAGGCATCGCTAGTCGAACAAGCAAATACGATTTGCTCATATAGTTAAAATGATTGCCTTCAATTTAAGCAGTCGCCATCTCGTCAAGTATATTCGTTGGTTGAATAGTGAATAAAACAAAACACACTAGGAAGGGGGAAATAACGTCATAAAAACGTTTAGCCATATGATTGGCTGCTTCCTCATCGCCCCCACAGCCAATTGGTCAGTTTTTAGTAGAATCTGAATAATTGGCAACTTGCCCTTAATGTTTTAACATCAAACCGTCGTTTTAATTAAGATACGAAAACCATGATTTTCCCTGTAATTGAGAAAGTCCAAATTTTAAAGTTACGGTGTTACTTATTTGAACTATTAAAGGGGCGGGGCGATGACTTGAACGACACCGCGACTAAAACTAGTGGGTGCGAAGTGATATAAACAGTAGACTCCAACCGTTCAAGTCAGGGAATGTAAAACTCTTTAGATATTTGTCTAGCAGGTTTCTCTTAAAGAGAAGCCCACCTAATGGTAAAATCAAGAGATATAAAAGAAGAATGACGGTATTTGTGCCAAAGAAAAGTTGCTCTACTCTGCAACAGTAGTTACTGCAGGACTAGTGTTGTTACTTTTGGCTCGGCTCACTACAAACATCCGGCTCTTTTGGCTCCCAAATAGCTCCTCAGTTTGTTTTTGTTTTGTAGCTTAAATTAATTAACTACCAAACATCATGTAACAATATGTGAAAAACGTATTACTCATGTAAAAATATACACTATATCAAATATTTTTATTTATATGTGCACAGAGAGCATCCACTAACTTTCCCTTTCCCTGTGGTTACTCTGGTCTGAAGATCAATTGTCACTAATTTGCTTTTAATATTAATAATGCTATCATATCAAAAAGTAAAAAATAACAGCATAATGTGATAACATTTGTCCACTTGTCTCGTTGATTCTTAGAAGCACAATGACTAAGAAAACTTCGATAATCTCTCAATACGAACAAAGACAGAAATTATAGACTTCAAAAAGTATACACTAATGTGTATGATTACAATTGTTTTTAGCACAGAACCAGTAACATGTTTTGATGGAGGGGACAAATATTTGCCAGTAAATAGCAACAAAACAAGCACAAAACACGCCGACAAAACATACATTGGTCATTATACTGTCCATAAATGTGTTCTTAAATGTCCACAAATGTGTTTTTAAAACAAATATGTCTTAGGGCAGTTGGTCTACTCTGTACATCAGTACCCATTTTACGAATTGTCATCTAAAGAGGCTCACTTTATGCTAAAAAGCGACACTGCCGTCAATAACTCAAATTGACTGGTGACGATGATTATCGTTGTCAACACAAACAATGGATGCCAATATCCTGGGCAATGCAGTTCTGGTGTCTAGCCACTTGGTGGCACGCTTACTCTACCTAGCGATTCTTTCCCAAATAGTTTTCTTCTACGCTCTCATGATAAAAAATCATGGAACCGTTTAAAACAATTTAAATAACTAATCGTGTGACGACGCAATAGAGTTGAATACAGTGGAAATATTCACGTGAATGCACTGCTAATTAATATTCATGACAACACGCTCGTGATTGGCTGGGGATGATGGATTCTTTTTTTCTCATCCAATGAGATCCCGCTCTCTCGCTATATATTCATAAGCACGTCGCTCGACAGTGCCCCAACTTATCGCTTGATGAGACGACGTCGAAGAAGGAAGAATGGCTATTTTTTTATAGGTCGGAGGGGGGGCCAAACCTCTGCGTGTTCCCACGCAACGTAGCGTGCGTGCGTGCGTGCTTGTTTGTATACGTGTACGAGTGTGTGAGAGAGCGTGTGGATGAGTTCAGGGACCCCTTCGCGTAGAGACGTTTCCGCCCACAGTAAAGATGGCGCTTCCCTGGTTGGAGAATCTGTCCGACTCTTTGGGTTCTTCCGAACCTGCTGTTCGGCTAATATTGTCAATTTTAGTCGGTAAGTTTTTCGTTTTACTAATCCAGGTTAAAAACACCACAGGTTGAGAATTATTTTTGGTTTTATACAAGTGCAGCGACTGTGTTGTTGCTCGCAACTGTTACCATAACGTCTTCCGTGCACTGTTGTGACATCTTCAAACAGAGTTTACTGGAGTACAAACGAGCCCGGTATGTTCAGTAGTGTTTGTCCATTAATCGTTTTTATAAACACGTCAAACCACCAGGGTTAGAATTGCCGGTTAATTTAGCTTTTAAAACGAACGACTCTACCGTTATTATTATAACTTGTGAAGCGCGATTTACTTTTGTCAACTCGTCACTTTGGGACCAACGTTCGTCTCAAATGAAGTGGTCAAAATGACACTTTCGTTCTGTTTCAGGCCTCCAAGAATCTTTTTTATGAGGTTGCAAGAGCGAAATGGCTTCCATTGTGAATATTGTGCAACTCTAACAGTAATTTACAAAACTGTAACATTTCCTTCCAACAATTTGGCTTGACATTGAACTGTGTGCAATGTTCTTTGTTCTGTATGGGTTTTCTTTTGAACTTTGTTCTGACACACGTCGAGGCCAACAAGGTCACAAGACACCATACTAGCTCTAAATCTGATAGTCTTCACGTTCCCTGTCCTTGTTTGTCGCTTAATGGCTCTTGCATAACATTCAACGTCTGAAGGCAAACACCCATTTAAAGACCGAAATAAAATAAAAAAGAGGTGATGGGGCGATGAATCATTTTTAATTGGTTTTAATTCACGTTGATTAGTCCATTTAAAAGATGTCTTGAGTTCGACGCACGTCAAAGCTGACTGCGCTGCTTGCGCTCATCACAAAGAAAAAAATTCGTTCACAGAGGATAAAACACTTTTTGAATAGCTTCCCAGTATCGTGACTACTGCCCCAGAAAATGCAAACCACGTCTCCAATGGATTTGAATATTAAAAATAACGACATAAATAGATAGATAAGCGTTTAAACCGCATATATTTACATTCAAATCCAAACTAGGAACTATGAGTTGTGGTTTAAAGGACAACCAACATCACTTTTTGTGTTTCCTAACTGATGTCAGAAAAACGTTTTATAGCATCTAAAATACCCAAAACACAGTATGATATTTTTAGTCAAATGCAAAACACAAATAAAAATGACTTAAAGTGTGCTGAAACTGCAAAAAATTGAAACCGGAAATGGCCAGTTTCAGAAGGTCCCGCCCCTTGTTCGTGGCGTCACCCCAAGACATCTTGCCTTGCTGGAGAATCAAAACAATGGCTTCAGATTCGGAGAATATGCTTTCTTGGTACTCATCCAGTTATCAATATGATTCAAATAGTTCTAAAGAGGAAAGCACATGTTTGCAATCGATTAAAGAATTTATTCCGTGCCATTTTGAAGCAATGGGGGAAAATGTAGCACTAAAAAAGAGGCAGAAAATGGCGACAAAGCTCCATGTAAGGAATTAATCAGCCCGTTTCCACAGGCTGATTAATTCATTACACAGAGCTTTGTCGCCCTCTTCTGCCTCTTTTTGGTGCAACACGAAGTTTTCAGACCAAACAAGTACAGTAAAATGGATTGACGTGATGGAAGGACTGCAACAATGTGTCCTTTTTTTGGTCCGGGGCGTTCCTTCAGTGACGTCACGTACGGACTCGTCACCAACTCAAAAACAAGACTTCCGGAATATTCAGCGCAAGTCTAAAAACGTAAAATATAGCTATATGCGGTGGAATCCTTGTAAAATACGCTCAGTAGAAGTCATTTGAAACCATTTTACAAATTATGGACGTCGGTTGTCCTTTAAGAGACACATGAAACCGTAATTCCCTCACCTTTATGTTTGTTTACACAACCTACCGGTTTTCCGGTTGAACTTTTACGTTTCAAAATGAGCTTTTCAAAAGTGAGTCAACATGTATTAGATGTGACGAAACCGTCTCTGTCATTTTGATATTTCCTCTACTGTCTCTCTCTCTCCCTGCAGGATATCCCTTTGCGTTGATCTACCGGCGTTTCTTGTTCCACCAGTCCCCCAACGTTATCCACCTGTTCCACACTTTCTCCGGACTGGCCCTCGCCACGTTTAACTTTGGTGAGATGAAAAGTGGGAGGTTTACAAGTTTGTCTTGGAACCCTTGCGGAGGCCTCCAGAAAGGCAGACAAGAATGTTTTTTTTTCTTTCAAAATAAGACATTTGCAATTCGCTGATTTTACTTTGAAACGTTGCACCTTGGATATGGTGAGGATGTTGAAAATAGAAACGCACAACACAAACGAAAAGCCATTTTATACAATACATAATGATTTGTAATAATAATAATAATAATAATAATAATAATAATACATTTAATTTATCAGCGCCTTTCAAAACTCTCAACGTCACTTTTCAGTCACAGGATCAGTTTTTTCTGTGGGTGAGCAGCAGCAGCCACACGCACCAGCGTTTACTCAACCAGGAATAACTCAAATTGATCAAGATAGCTAGCTAGCTAATCGATAACTAATAGCTAGCTAGCTAGTTGGACAGCTAATAGGTAGCTAATAGATAGTAAATAGATAGCCAATAGATAGCTAGCTATGTAGCCAGTAACGGTCACCCCATTCAACCGGGATTAACTCAAAATAGATCAAGTTATCTCGCTAGCTAATTGATAACTAATAGATAGCTAGCTAGCTAGTTAGACAGCATTTTCCACCAAGTATCACCCCCCCCAAAAAAAATAAATATATTTCAAAATAAATGTAACATCATTATGGCCAACACAGAAATATGATTGCATTGTTTTTTTGTTTTTATTTTATTTTTTAAATTAGCATCAGACGGCAAACAGGAATCGTCTCGCTTATCCGTTTAAAGCGCTTTAGCTTCAGCTATTGTTAAAGCGCTATCTAAATCAATATGTATTGTCGATGAAAAGGTTTCTTCAGCCGTCATCTATACTTCTGTGAAGGTGTCGGACGTTTCGCTTCTCATCCGAAAAGCGTCATCAGCAAACTCAAATTTTGCTGGAAACCTCTGGCCCTATAAATACCCCTAATGTCCAGAGATGGCGGTGCCAGACTTCTGCTCTGATAGGTCCCTGCTCTAAGGTTGGGGGTGGGGGGAGAGGACTATTCCCTGAAATTTTAGTTCGCTGACGAAGCGTTTCGGATGAGGAACGAATGGGACCACTCCTGTACGACTGAGAGCTGACACGGACGCAATATGTCTTGTATTTATGTCTTTATTGTTGACTCTCATTTGTTCTGAACTTTTATCATCAACTGCCAAATGTGTCATTGTCGCAATACATTGCCGTTCGTTCCTGTTTTTTGGACTTTTTTTTTTTTCTTCTTCTTTGCTTTATGTGGTGGCATCAGCCCCACCCCCCCAAAAAAAAAACTTGTGGAGCACCTTTTGGAAAGGATCTGTTGACTTATTAACGTTGATGTTTTCTCTTTGTTATTTTTTTTTTGATGGCTGCTCTTTGGATCCCACAGCAGGTTTGTTGCTCCATTTCTCCTTTTTGTGTCATAAGACTTGGAAGCTTGTCACACCAATGAACCGCCACACTCACCCATCACTTTTTAAGTCGGGGTCCAATTGATCTGTGACCACCCCCAACCCTCCTCTCCGACAGGTTCTCAGATCTATCACTCGGCAGTATGCATCCTTGTGCAGTTCCTGATGCTGAGGCTCATGGGAAGGACGGTCACCGGAATCCTCAGCAGCTTCACTTTTCAAATGGTGAGGCATCTTCATGCATTCTACATTGATTACCCCCCCCCCCCACCCAATATTTTTTTTACTTAATAAGCCGAGAGATGTTTTTCATATTGGCATGCCAGGAGATGATTTCCTAATCTCTACTTTTTGACGACAAAAAAAATGAATGAATGAAAAGGTGTCCCTGAGCGATGGTCCGGTGAGATTTCGAGGGTGAAAGTCCTCATTTTCTCAATGTTCCTTTACCACTCTGATAATCTATCACACGTTAATGAGTAACTCTTCATCCTGGATGTCATACCTCCACAAGCCATATTTATAAAATGTTGATATTTTGAATATGTTCTTAGTTCAAGTATATCGAAATATTTTTTTGACAAAATATATGTATATAATTTATTTTTAAGAAAAAATATATGTATATATATGTATATACAGTAAAGTCTCATTATATCGATATCGGATATATCGATAGTCCCGGTTATATCGATACTATTTCTATGCACGCACGGAGAAAATTACATGCAAACAAGGTCGGATATATCGATAGTCCCGGTTATATCGATATTTTTTCGGACTCCCTTGAATATCGATATAACGAGACTTTACTGTATTATAATATATAATATATGTTTTTGGATATACATTTTATATATGTGTGTATACATGTACATACTACATATACAGTAAAGTCTCGTTATATCGATATTCTCGGGAGACCGAAAAAATATCGATATAACCGGGACTATCGATATATCCGACCCTGTTTGCATGTAATTTTCTCCTTGCGTTCATAGAAATAGTATCGTAATAAGCGGTACTGTCGATATAACCAATATCGATATAACGAGACTTTACTGTATCTTTTTTTTCCTTAGGAATTCATTTAAATAAATATATATATATATAATTTTATACATATTTTTTAAAACTTTTTTTCAGAGGTGGAAAAAAATAAATATTACTTTTATTTCGATAAAAATACATTTATAAATATATATATATTATATTATAAATGTGTTTTTATCAGAAATAAAAGTACAAAAATCAATATTTTTTAGATACATGTATATACATTATATATATTTTTTTCCTTCAGATTTTTTTTTTATCAATAAATATACACATAATTTCATCTACATATTTTTAAATTTATTTCAGAGGGGATATATATATATATGTATATGTGTATATATATATATCTATGCATATATATATATATAATATATATATATATATATATACATATACATACTACAAATGTGTATATGTATATATATATATGTGTGTGTATATATATATATATGTATGTGTGTGTGTGTATATATGTATATATATATATATATGTGTGTATATATGTATGTATGTATGTATGTATATATATATATATTTTTTTTTTAATTTCCTCACATTTGCATTAACCTGTTGAACTAGCATGGCATTTTACATTCTTCCAAACACATCGTGTTTATGGAAATGTTTTTACCCCCCCCCTTTTTTTTTTGTTTTGTTTTCTTTCCAGTTATACCTGCTGGCAGGCTATTACTACACAGCGACGGAGGAGTACGACATCAAGTGGACGATGCCTCACTGCGTCCTCACGCTCAAACTGATCGGTACACCCCCCTCCCCCTTTGCGTTTTACGACCGCCGTCTATCAGCGTCTCGATCACGGCCATTAACCGCTTGCGCACGCCGCCGACCCTCCTTGGCTTAAAGGTCACGATGTCATTCACCAGCCGCCCTAACACGATTCCTCACGCCCCTTTTTTTACGCTTTCTGATTCCAGGTTTGGCATTTGATTACTATGACGGCGGGAAAGAACCAGTGAGTTGGTTGATGTCGTTGTTTTTTTTTTTGTCCTGCTTTTTGTTTTGTCTTCTTTACATACACTCATCGCCCACTTGCACAGAGACATTCGTTCAGCCATAAATACAAACAAGAGGAGAATATTTTGCAAATGCTCAGCAAAGCAAAAATGGGTAAAAAAAATGCGGATTTCACGCAGCCATTTTGAGATTGCGGGCACTTTTTTCCTTAGGCGCAGCTCAGCGTGCAGCAGAAGAGCGCCGCCCTGCCGCAGGCGCCGGCGCTGCTGGAGGTGCTGGGTTTCTCTTACTTCTACGCCGGTTTTCTGGTGGGGCCGCAGTTCACGCTGCGCAGCTATCAGAAACTGGTGGCGGGGGAACTCAGCGATAGACCCGGAAAGCCTCCAAACAGGTAAAGAAGTCAGCTCAGGCTTTTCGGCGGATGACGTAGCTTCTTTTTCTCATGATCTTTTCTCGTTTCGTTCTTCTAGCGGGGTTCCAGCCATGCAGAGATTCTCGCTGGGTTTTCTCTTTCTGGTCATATTTGCAATTTGTAGTCCTCATTTCCAAGAGAGCTACTTCATGACAGATGAGTATGAGGTGAGTATTGCCGTTTGATTGGGGTTGTAGGGGGGGTGGCGGTGTCATTTTTTTGGGGGTCATTTTTGTGTTTTCTCCGCAGGCTCATCCGTTTTGGTATCGCTGCTTATTCATTATGATTTGGGCAAAAATCATGTTGTATAAATATGTCTGCTGCTGGCTCATAGCGGTAAGTGTGAATGACCATTTTTGTACTACTCACAAGACTTATACCAGGGGGCGCTTAATTTTAATTTTTTTTATTCATAGTTTTTGTCAAAATGTGATTGATAGGATGATTTGGGTGTCGTCTATATTAACATACAAAAATTAACATCTACAAAGACACACACAAGGTTGTTTTATTTTTTTACATTCTTAGAATTTTTAATTTTTATTGTATACTTTTTTTACAGTTTATTTATTTATTTACATATTTACTTATTTCTTTTTAATTTAATCTAAATATTTGATCTAAATATTTATTGGAGGGAATATTTAATCTGATTATTTTATCTATATATATAATTGTTTTTTATTTATTTTTTATTATATAATTTTATTATATTATATTTATTTACATATTTACTGATTTATGTTTAATTTAATCTAAGTATTTATTTGATCTAAATATTTATTGAATGGAATATTTATTTAATCTGATTATTTAATCTAAATAGATATTTGTTTCTTTATTTATTGAATTATTTTATTTAATCCAAGTACCTTCATGTAATCAAAGTATTTATTGAATGCAATATTTATTTTACCTGACCATTTATTTAATCTAAATATGTATTCATTTATTTATTTAATCATTTTTTATTTAATACAGATATGTATTCAATTAAACATTTATTTAATCTGAATATTTAATCTAAATATGTATTCATTTTTTTTATTTAATCTAAATATTTATCGAATTAAAATTGTATTTAATCTGAATATTAATTTAATCTAAATTAATCTAAATTATTTATTTAATCATTTTTTTATTTTAATCTTTGTATTTATTGAATCAGAATATTTATTGAATTAAATATTTTATTGAATATTTGTTTAATCTAATTTAATTGAATATTTCTTTAATCTAAATGTTTTCTTTTATTTATTTATGCATTTTTTTAATTTAATCTACGTTTTTATTTAATCTAAATATGTTTTCTTTTATTTATTTATGCATTTTTTATTTAATCTACGTTTTATAATCTACGTTTTTATAATCTAAATATTTATTCCATTAAGCATGTATTTAATCTGAATATTTTTTTCATCTAAATATGTATTCATTTTTTTCTTTAATCTATTTTTATTTAATCTTTGTATTTATTTAATCAAAATATTTATTGAATTAAATATTTAATTGAATATTGCTTTAATCTAAATGTTTTCGTTTATTTATTTATGCATTTTTTATTTAATCTACGTTTTTATTTAATCTAAATATTTATTCCATTAAGCATGTATTTAATCTGAATATTTTTTTCATCTAAATATGTATTCATTTTTTTCTTTAATCTATTTTTATTTAATCTTTGTATTTATTGAATCAAAATATTTATTGAATTAAATATTTAATTGAATATTGCTTTAATCTAAATGTTTTTGTTTATTTATTTAAGCATTTTTTATTTAGTCTACGTTTTTATTTAATCTAAATATTTATTCCATTAAACATTTATTTAATCTGAATATTTTTTTCATCTAAATATGTATTCATTTTTTTCTTTAATCTATTTTTATTTAATCTTTGTATTTATTGAATCAAAATATTTATTGAATTAAATATTTAATTGAATATTGCTTTAATCTAAATGTTTTTGTTTATTTATTTAAGCATTTTTTATTTAGTCTACGTTTTTATTTAATCTAAATATTTATTCCATTAAGCATGTATTTAATCTGAATATTTTTTTCATCTAAATATGTATTCATTTTTTTCTTTAATCTATTTTTATTTAATCTTTGTATTTATTTAATCAAAATATTTATTGAATTAAATATTTAATTGAATATTGCTTTAATCTAAATGTTTTCGTTTATTTATTCATGTATTTTTTATGTAATCTACGTTTTTATTTAATCTAAATATTTATTGCATTAAACATGTATTTAATCTGAATACTTCTTTCATCTAAATATGTATTCATTTTTTTCTTTAATCTATTTTTATTTAATCTTTGTATTTATTTAATCAAAATATTTATTGAATTAAATATTTAATTGAATATTGCTTTAATCTAAATGTTTTCGTTTATTTATTTATGCATTTTTTATTTAATCTACGTTTTTATTTAATCTAAATATTTATTCCATTAAGCATGTATTTAATCTGAATATTTTTTTCATCTAAATATGTATTATTTTTTTTCTTTAATCTATTTTTATTTAATATTTGTATTTATTTAATCAAAATATTTATTGAATTAAATATTTAATTGAATATTGCTTCAATCTAAATGTTTTTGTTTATTTATTTAAGCATTTTTTTATTTAGTCTACGTTTTTATTTAATCTAAATATTTATTGCATTAAACATGTATTTAATCTGAATATTTCTTTCATCTAAACATTTAATTGTTTATTTAATTATTTATTTAATTATTTGTTTGTGTTTTTTTTGTTTGTTTAGTTTTAGTAATGGGCTCCCCTGATTTAACAATACATCCAGATTTATATTACAAAACCTGTATCCAAAACCTTTGCCATTGTAAAGTTAATGCAACAATCACAAAGTTGGCCTCCCTTCGTGAGACAAGGAAACATCTCACGGTTCCCAAAATATTGATGCTCGCCAAATATGCCAGCGATGATGATGATGATGATGATGATGATGATGATGATGATGCGTTTGCAGGAGGGCGCCTGCATCCTAGCCGGATTGGGCTACAACGGCGTGAAGGAAGGTCAACACCAATGGGATGCTTGCGCCAATGTCAAGGTTTGGCTCTTCGAGACCACGCCGCTCTTTGGTGGGACTATCGCCTCCTTCAACATCAACACCAACGCCTGGGCCGCCAGGTCGGTGCTTCACCCGCAAAAAAATAAAATAAAATAAAATCAACCGGAATGTCAAATGGTGTCCAAAAATGTGTGTGTCCTTCAAGGCATGTGTTCAAGCGACTGAAGTTCTTGGGGAACAAGACGATCTCCCACATGTCCACTTTGTTCTTCTTGACCATATGGCACGGTCTTCACTCGGGATACCTCATGTGCTTCTCCATGGAGTTCTTTATCATCACCGTTGAGCGACAGGTATTGTCGTTCCTGCCTTAGCCCACAGGTGTACAAGTCAAGGCTCGGGGGCCAAATGTGGCCCGCCGCATCATTTTATTCGGCCCGCGCAAGCAAATCAAGCTTGTGAAATTCCATGATGTCATTATTTTTTACTTCAAATTTGAAAACAACTAATTCATTAACGCATTCACTGCCAGACGATGTGCAAAAATGTTTCCAATCCAAGTGCCAGGGTTTTTGTCATTATCACTCGAATTCCAGGACCCACAGAATATTGAATTTTAGGACACCATAAACATTCAATGCAGTGTAAGAAACCTTAGACTCTCTTCTTTTGTCATAAACAGTTAATTCCTAAGTTGTATGGATCTGGAGTTGTCTTAGCTAATAATAATAATAATAATAATAATAATAATAATAATAATAATAATAATAATAATACATTTCATTTAACCTTTCAAAACTCTCAAGGTCACTTTACAGTCACATGAAAAGTTTTTCTCTGAGTGAGCAGCGGCAGCCACGCGCGCCATCGTTCACTCAATCCGGAATAACTCAAAAAGATAGAAAGGTAGCTAGCTAGCTAATAGAATGCTAGATAGCTAATAGATAGCTAGCTAACTTGATAGATAATGTTTCCTGACTCAAATAGCTAGCTAGCTATATTGCCAATAGCTAGCTCTCTATCTAGCTAGATTGCTAATAGCTAGCTAGCTAGATAGATAGATAACATGTTTCCTGACTTGACTTGAAGATTGAAATGGGGGCAGCTGTACAAACTGTTACTTCTGGGTAGAGTGAACGCTGGCGCGAATGGCTGCCGCTGCTCACACGCACAAAAAAAATCCTGTGTCTGTAAAGTGTCCTTGAGAGTTTTTTTTTAAAGGTGCTTAGAAATTAAATGTATTATTATTATTATTATTATTATACGCCTTGCGGAAAGGAAAGAACATTGCCAGAGGTCTGGGCAGCGCTTTATCGGCACCCAAGTAAGGAAAAAAAAAACCAAAACCCGAACAAATTTTGAATTCCCGAATTTTGAATTCCCGAATAAATTCTGCGATGGCAGTGAATGCATTAAACCGCAACTACAACTTGGCCCTTGCTGTACGCCATCTTGTTTCGGAGCAACTGAAGCGTATTGTGCGTTTCTGCTGTGACAGTATCAAGCGTTGGTGCGGGACAGTCCGACGCTGAGTCGTTTGTTGGGGGGGCCACTTTTGCCGATCGTCTACGTCATCCAGCAGATCATCCACTGGGTCTTCATGGGCTACGCGCTAGTGCCCTTCTGCATCTTCTTCTACGACAAATGGCTCAAGGTGCGTTGCGAACAGTGGCGGACATGCAAGGAGGATACAGAGATTCGGACCAGAAGTTGACTTGAGAATAAAAGAAATAAATCCATTAATATAGTGGTCCCCAAACTTTTTTTTTTGCGCCACGGACCGGTTTAATGTCAGACAATATTTTCACGGTCCGGTGGATAAATACAACAAAATTTTGTTTTTGACTCATTTTGCTAGCTTACGGTGGGCTAATTTTAGCGGTATGTATCCCGTCACCTTGACAAGCGTTTTGACATGCGTCAAGAGTAAGTCATAGACGGATGTAATCTGGTAATTTTTCATTTTCATTTTTTGCAAATTATTTAGTCTTTCTCCACGGCCCGGTACCAAATGACCCACGGACCGGTACCGGTCCGCGACCCGGAGGTTGGGGACCTCTGGATTAATAGATAGATGGATGGATGGATTCATGAGTTAAATACATTAGTAAATGAATAAATATGTAGAAAAATTTAAATTAACATGCAAATAAACACGTCAATATATAAATATGTAAATTGGTAAATATACAAATATGTAAAGATACAAATGTGTAAATAAGGAACTATGTAAATACATTCATTACAATGTGAATACATAAATATGCGAATACATCACTATGTAAAAAAAAATACCTGTAAATAAATATGTAAACAAATATGTAGACAAATAAATGGGCAAATAAATAGGTAAATAAATACATGAATATAGAAGTAAATAAATGAGTAAGTAAACTAAGTAAGTAACTACATATGTACATGCATATGTAGATACACGTGAATAAAGATGTAAATAAACGGCTAAATACATATGTAAATATATAGTTTCATAAATATGTAAATGAATAAATATACAAATGAATATGTAAATAGACAAATGTGTAAATAAACACATACATATGTAAATAAATGCATATGTATGTAATTATGTAAATGAACAGGCACTATATATATTTAAATACATATGTAAATACATACATAAATATATTTGAAAAAGGGGAGGGGGTTCTTGTCAGAATGCTTCTTCACATCTGCTTTTTTAAGCTACCCTGAAAAATAAAATACTAAGATATTATAACGCGAGGGTTAAAAAATTAATTTTATAGTTTTGGTTATTTATGTATTTATTTATTTATGTATTTATTCACTTACTTATTTTATTCATTTATTTATTTGTATTTATTTATTTTTGTTTATCTATTTATTTCTTTTCTCTATTTAGGATTTAAGATGTTTCATTTATTGCTTTATTTTGTTTATCTATTTATATCTATTTTTTTAATTTATTTTCCGCATTTAGGATTTTTAAAATGTAAACTAGCTGCTACAAGTTTGACCATAGTACTTTTACCTGTCGCAAATTTCATTTAATTTTAATTGAGATTGGCTAGCATCATGCTAACACAAACTACTGTAGCATCAGCATCGCAGCTCTGTATGATTCCTGAAGCAACTGATTGAACTCAAGCAGTGCAGCAACACATGTAGAAAGACAATCTGGGGGAACGAATGGATCAATTGTACTGATCAGTTTAGAGGTTTTTATGACATCTCGATGAAACTATATTTGTACGATAACCACCTTTGCTTTTTTTCTGTCGCAGGTGTACTTCTCGGTGTACTTTTGCGGTCACGCCTTCTTCCTCGTCGCCTTTTTAATGGCGCCTCACCTGAGGAAGGCGCTGGTGCCGAAGAAGGAACGTAGCCCAAAAAAGCAGGATTGAACCACGTCTCGGTACGCACATATGTCATGACTAGTTAGCCTGCTAGTGGCTATAAAATATTCTGAAATATTTTTCATTTCATTCACACGGTTGTTTGTTTTTAGCTCATGTTAACTAGCTTAAAAAGTAAAATATTTAAATGTGTCTCTGCTTCCTTTTGCAGGTCAAAATCTGCACTGAAGGGAAGTGTGGCTTTCAAAAGGAGCGGAAAAGAAAATATTTTAAAGCCTTTAAGTGTGTATATATATAAATAATATATACATATTTCCACGTGAAAATAAATCTCTATATATTTTGTGTAAAAAGTATGTTTTTATAAACATTTTGAGGCGAAATGTTTACAGTAAAAAAAAAAAAAAAAAAAAAAAAAACGACCATTGTGCCACGCGGGCCAGTCAGGGGCAAATTCACAATTTACATTTTTATTTTTAATCTTCTGGAATATACAATTTTCACGCAGCGGTTATGTGCTCGAAGGCTGTCGTTGGCCAATAATTGTAGTTTATTTTTTTTAATTTATTATTATTATTTTTATGCTTCATAGGTTCTCATGCGTCATGGGACAAGATGTAAAGAAATGACATTTTTGCTACTTGGTCAAATCGGTCCCCGCCAAAATAAATGTCTATATTCTTTTGTTGTTGTCAATGTAATGTGTGCTCATTTGTACAAGCTAATGTACAGACGCAAACACAACACGGCCTCGCGTTCATGAATGTTTTACTTGTAATTTGTGTTTAAATCCAAAAAAACGGGATAGATGGAGGACATTGATTCGCTGAGGCGACCCCTGAAGGGAAAAGCCGAAAGGAAAAAAAAAAGAAGAAGAAGAAGAATGGCAATATTTTGTACTTTGAGAGAACGAAAATCGCTCTTGCTACTTCATTCGGTCTATGGATGTTATTTTCCTGGCTTTATCATTGCCACTTACTTTGAGTGTTTTGTTTGTTAACTCATTCACTGCCAGACAATGTGCAAAAAAATGTGTACACTCCAGTGCCAGGGTTTTTGTCATTTTCACTCAAATTCCAGTACCCACTGAATATTGAGTTTTAGGATTACATAAACATTCAATGCAGCGTAAGAAACCTTAAATTCTCTTCTTTCATCAGAAAAAAAACGTCAATTCCTAAATGATATGGGTCTGGAGTTATTTGAGCTTGAAATGGGGGCGGATGTACAAAATACAATTTAGATTTGTATAGCGCTTTAACAACAGCTGAGGCTGTAACAGAGTGCTAACATTGGCAAAAGGCAAATGCTGCCCCCTTGTGGAAGGGTAAAAAAATGCCAGATGTCATGGCCAGTGCTTTATCTGCAACCAAATGTGTAAAAACAAAAACCCGAATAAATTCGGGAATGGGGCTCTGTCATATTTTCAATTCTCGAATAAATCTGTGAATGGCAGTGAATGAGTTCATGAAAAGTGTTATTTTAAGTCTCATTTTTGTATTCATTTTTTGGGGGCGGTGACGTTTATCTTATTATGAAGCAGCTGCTGAGGACTTTTCCGTGACACCCGTGCTGCCTCACCTGGGGATGAATCTCGTCATCCTCTTCTGCAAACTGCCTGTAAAATCCGCCTGTCGATTTTTGAACCCCCCCCCCCCACCACATGACCACGATTAATGCTGATTTCAAGGGTTTTTACCAATTAAAAAAACAAGTTTTATCCCCCCAAAAAAGTGGGATGGACCGTTGGGTGGGCAATGTAATTTTTAAAATATAATTTTCCAATGCTGATTAATTAAAAAAAGTGCTGCATTTCAAAACTGAGACGTTGTCTTCTTACGCTATGACGTCATTTTGCAGTTTAATACCTACGTGCGCGCGTGCGTGTGCGCGTATGTCGATTAAATCTATCGATTATATTAAATACACGTTTTTACGCAACACACCAAGGCGTAATTGATTAAAATGAAAAAAAAATAAAATAAAAAGCACCAGTGTGTCACCGAGGTGCTGAACGAGGACGTAGCCGGAGAAGGACGCAGTGTGGGCGGGTAAACGCACCGCCGAGGGAGGGGAGGAGCCGGAGTTGGTGGGGACGCCACCGTAACATTCCCACTCACTTTCTCCTTCTCCACGGACGAGAAAACAAGGGCATTACACACCGAATCCTCTTGGGGATATTTTTTTCACCCCACACCCCTTCTCACCTTCCCCAAACCAACCAGCTCCGTCAACGACCCACCGGGAGATTCGAAACCGGCGACGAGGACGTGTGCTCTGCGTAGAGGCAGCATCTCGAAGGCGGATGCAGCCAGGCTAAAAAAATGAAAAATCATAAAGTAAAAGCATCCCTGCTGCAACCGACACGGTAACGTCACTTCTTATTCATGATCATTAGTGATAGGTCCAACGACACCGAGGCATCGATGCGTGCGCCGAACCTCCAGGGCAAACCCCGTATCGGTGCGCGTACCGCTTTAAGAAAGTCACGTGACCACTCCCGGAACTGACACAGCGGTCGCGCGCGAAACTGTGTTTATAAGGAAGCGCATCTGTCAACACTGTAAACATGGCGCTTCCCTGGTTGGAGAATCTGTCCGACTCGTTGGGTTCTTCCGAACCTGCTGTTCGTCTATTATTGTCAATTTTAGTCGGTAAGTTTTTCGTTTTACCAACTCGGGTTAAAAACACCGCTGGTTGAGAATTAGTTTTGGTTTTATACAAGTATTCTCGCAACTGTTACCATAACGTCTTCCTTGCACTCTTGTGACATTTTCAAACCCAATTTACTGAAGTACAAACGACCCCTGTCTGTTCAGTAGTATTTACCCTTTAATCGTTTTTATAAACACGTCAAACCACAACGTTTGGAATTACCGGTTAATGCAGCTTTTAAAACGACGCTAATGTAATTACAGTAAAGTCTCGTTATATCGATATTCAAGGGAGTCTGAAAATATCGATATAACCGGGACTATCGATATATCCGATATCGATATAACGAGACTTTACTGTATTATAACTTGTGAAGCGCAATTTACTTTTGTCATCTCGTCACTTTGGGACCAAGGTTCGTTTCAAATGAAGTGGCCAAAATGACACTTTCGTCCCGTTTCAGGTGTTCAAGAATCATTTTTTATAAGGTTGCAAGAGCGAAATGCCTTCCAAGGTTAACATTGTGCAACTCTAACAGTAATTTGAAACACTAAGCATTTCCTTCCAACAATTTGGCAACAATTTTCTGATTCTGTCTCTTTCCCCGCAGGATATCCCTTTGTGTTGATCTACCGGCGTTTCTTGTTCCACCAGTCCCCCAACGTTATCCACCTGTTCCACACATTCTCCGGACTGGCCCTCGCCACGTTTAACTTTGGTGAGATTAAAAGCGGGAGGTTGACAAGTTTGTTTTGTAACCCTTGCGGAGGCCTCCAGAAAGGCAGACAAGAATATTTGTTTATTTTCATAATAAGACATTTACAATTCACTGATTTTACTATGAAACGTTGCACCTTGGATATTATGAGGATGCTGAGAATAGAAACGGAGTACAGGAACGAAAAGCCATTTTATACAATACAATACATATTGATTTATATAGCGCTTCAACAACTGCTGAAGCTGCAACAAACCTTCTATTTTATGTATGCGTCGATACAAGTTAAAAATGTTAAAAGCCGTCATTTAAAGATGGCCTCCAAGGTGAGCAAAGTCAAGTTCCAAAGTCTCCTTGGCGGCTTTGATTTTCATATATATATATATATATTGCAATACAGGCGCTCTGCTACTTACGAACATTCGTTCATTAACTAGCTGGCTATCTATCTAGCTATCGAGCTATCTAACTAGCTGTCTATTTGCTGTCTATTAGCTGTCTGACTAGCTAGCTGGCTATCTAGATAGCTATCTTTCGAGCTAACTATTGGCTAGCTGGCTATCTAATTAGCTATATATTAGCTATGTATTAGCTTGCTAGCTAGCTTTTCGATCTATTTGAGTTATTCCGGGTTGAGTGAACGCTGGCGCGTGTGGCTGCCGCTGCTCACCCACAGAAAAATGTATCCTGTGACTGTCAAATGACCTTGAGAGTTTTGAAAGGCACTTATGAATAAAATGTATTATTATTATTATTATTATTATTATTATTATCAACACTGCCTATTACACTTTTTCTTTGACTTTTGCATGACACTTTATATATATATATATATATATATATATATAGATATAGATATAGATGGATGCAGGCTTTTCTGGTTTCAAAAATTAGCATGTATGCTAATGTGTGTAGACCACACACACGCACACACACATAACTTAAAGTGTCCTTGAGAGCTTTGAAAGGCGCTTAAAATGAAATGTATTCTTATTATGATTATTATTATCCCCACTCGCGTCTCTTTTGGTGGATTTTCTCACCTCAGCCTTGAGAAATATCTTCAGGATCGTGAGAGCGCCTAGTAACGCTCTTTTGCATTATTTTTTTTATGTTATTATTTTTTTGCATGCACGATTTTGGACAAACATCTCCACAGGCAGTTCTTGCCGGTTTTCCTGGTGTGTGTTTGGCTCCGCGATGTTGCATTTGGTGTCGTATTTGCATGCAAAACAGTCTCGCTTGAGTGCGACTTGAAAGTGTTTTTTTCCAACAAATTTGGTTATTTGTGGAGGGGGGGGGGGCGTCCTCGGGCTGCTTGCAGTAACCTCATTTGTGGATGAAAATGTGAGTGAAGGGAATTACAATTGTATTTTATGCGAGGCATTGGTGATGGCTGCGGTAACCCCCCCCCCCCCCCCCCCAACCCTGACAGGTTCCCAGATCTATCACTCGGCAGTATGCATCCTTGTGCAGTTCCTGATGCTGAGGCTCATGGGAAGGACGCTCACCGGAATCCTCAGCAGCTTCACTTTTCAAATGGTGAGGCATCTTCATGCATTCTACATTGATAACCCCCCCCCCCCCAATATTTTTTTTCCTCAATACGCCGATAGCTGTTTATCATATTTGCGTGCCAGGAGATGATTTCCTAATCTCTACTTTTCCTCTCAAAAAAATATGAATAATAATAATAATAAAGGGGTATCCCTGGACGTTGGTCCGGTGAGATTTCGAGGGTGAAATTCCTCATTTTCTTGATGTTCCTTTTCCACCCCTTCCCCTTTCAAATTTCCCCATTGTGGGACAAATAAAGGTTTTCTGATTCTGAAATCATCGAGTAAATAAAGCCTTTTTGTAAAGCTTTGTTGCGAAGTATGGTAGCAATGGTGGAATATCATATCCAAATAGCATATCCGCTAAGCCGCTAAATCCGACAAACGCACACCTCGTTCGTGTTTCTCAATTATCTTCTTCTCCTCGACTGTAATTTTGTTTTGTGTCTTCTTCGGCTGAACACGAGCCTGTGGTGGGGTCTTTTTCGGTCCCATAACAACAAAAATATCTGTGAAAAACTCCTTGGAGGCGATCAACGTCCCTCTCTCTCTCTCTCTCTCTCTCTCTCTCTCTCTCTCTCTCTCTCTCTCTCTCTCTCTCTCTCTCTCTCTCTCTCTCTCTCTCTCTCTCTCTCTCTCTCTCTCTCTCTCTCTCTCTGCCCCACTGTATATTGTCCTCACATTTGCATTAACCTACTAGCTTGGCATTTTACATTCTTCCAAACACGTCATGTTTATAGAAATGTTTTTACCCCCCCTTTTTTTCTTTCGCAGTTATACCTGCTGGCAGGCTATTACTACACAGCGACGGAGGAGTACGACATCAAGTGGACGATGCCTCACTGCGTCCTCACGCTCAAACTGATCGGTACACCCCCCTCCCCCTTTGCGTTTTTCAACCGCCGTCTATCAGCGTCTCGATCACGGCCATTTACCGCACGCCGCCGACCCTCCTTGGCTTAAAGGTCACGATGTCATTCACCAGCCGCCCTAACACGATTCCTCACGCCCCTTTTTTTACGCTTTCTGATTCCAGGTTTGGCATTTGATTACTATGACGGCGGGAAAGAACCAGTGAGTTGGTTGATGTCGTTGTTGTTTTTTTTTGTCCTGCTTTTTGTTTTGTCTTCTTTACATGCACTCATCGCCCACTTGCACAGAGACATTCGTTCAGCCATAAATACAAACAAGAGGAGAATATTTTGCAAATGCTCAGCAAAGCAAAAATGGGTAAAAAAAATGTGGATTTCACGCAGCCATTTTGAGATTGCGGGCACTTTTTTCCTTAGGCGCAGCTCAGCGTGCAGCAGAAGAGCGCCGCCCTGCCGCAGGCGCCGGCGCTGCTGGAGGTGCTGGGTTTCTCTTACTTCTACGCCGGTTTTCTGGTGGGGCCGCAGTTCACGCTGCGCAGCTATCAGAAACTGGTGGCGGGGGAACTCAGCGATAGACCCGGAAAGCCTCCAAACAGGTAAAGAAGTCAGCTCAGGCTTTTCGGCGGATGACGTAGCTTCCTTTTCTCATGATCTTTTCTCGTTTCGTTCTTCTAGCGGGGTTCCAGCCATGCAGAGATTCTCGCTGGGTTTTCTCTTTCTGGTCATATTTGCAATTTGTAGTCCTCATTTCCAAGAGAGCTACTTCATGACAGATGAGTATGAGGTGACTATTGCCGTTTGATTGGGGACGTAGGGGGGGTGGCGGTGTCATATTTTTTGTTGTTGTCATTTTTGTGTTTTCTCCGCAGGCTCATCCGTTTTGGTATCGCTGCTTATTCATTATGATTTGGGCAAAAATCATGTTGTATAAATATGTTTGCTGCTGGCTCATAGCGGTAAGTGTGAATGACCATTTTCGTACGACACACATGGTACAGGACAGACATGATTTTTTATTTTTTATTTTATTTTTTTTAATTTTAATTTTAATTTATTAATAGTTTTTGTGGAAATGTGATTGATAGGATGATTTGGGTGTCGTCTAAATTAACATACAAAAATGAACATCCACAGACACACAAATGGTTTTTATTTTATTTACATTTTTATAATGGCTTAATTATTTTATTTCCTTTTTTATTTAATCTAAGTATTTATTGAATGCAATATTTATTTAATCTGAATATGTATTTTATCTAAATATTTATGTATGTATGTATTTAATAATTTGTTATTTAATCTAGGTATTTATGTAATTTAAACATTTAATGAATACAATATTGATTTAATCTGAATATTTATTTGATATAAATGTATATATATATTTATTTATTTCATTTTTTATTTAATTTAAGGATTTATAAAATCTAAATATTGAATGAAATATTTATTTAATTGAATATTAATGTAATATAAATATGTATTCATATATTTAATCTATTCTTTTATGTAATCAAAGTATTTATTTAACATAAATATTTATTGCGTTAGAGCTTTATTTAATCTGAATATTAATTTAATCTAAATTAGTGTATTCATATAATTATTTAGTAAATTATTTCTTTGTTTATGTGTGTCAGAGATGTTCGATCGGACACTGTGGACCAAGGCTCGAACCCAGAAAGATTGTCTTTATTGCTGACAGGAGATGTAGCCATTCATGACTGAATTCTGCAGCCCTCTGCCAACCTATTTTTGAAAGTGTATGCAAATTAAAGTGATACATTAGTAAAACATAGTTTTCTTGATTAGAATACCACACCCCTGAGCGTTCTAAGCGCAAAAAGCTGTAAGCAATCAAACATTGTCTCTTCCATGAACTGATAAATTTGTAACCTGGCTAATGAGCTCTTCCTGTGCAGGAGTTTCAAGTCGTAAATTACTTCGGTGATAAAGGAGTTTCCCCAAGTCCTAAATTCTGTCCAAAGCCAGATCTCCTAGATGAAGATGACAGTTTAACATGCAGTTTGTGTCTGTTAAACTTAGATTGACTTCAGGCCATATGCGCCTTTCGTTTGGTTGGCCAGCTACGCATGAAACTTTAAAATATGATAACTTCTTATCTCTATCAATGTGTTTGTTTGTTTGTTTGTTTGTTTTTTCTGCCCTCTATGCCCCTCGAGATCGACTTTCCCCAGTCCACTTGGCCCGCGATTGGCTTAATGGGCACCGCTGATTTAACAATATATCCATATTTATATTACAAAACTTGATGATGATGACGCGTTTGCAGGAGGGCGCCTGCATCCTGGCCGGGTTGGGCTACAACGGCGTCAGGGAAGGTCAACACCAATGGGACGCTTGCGCCAGCGTCAAGGTTTGGCTCTTCGAGACCACGCCGCTCTTTGGGGGGACCATCGCCTCCTTCAACATCACCACCAACGCCTGGGTCGCCAGGTCGGTGCTTCTTCTGGAAAAAAGAAGTAAACCGAAATGTGAAATGGTGTCCATTTGGTCCCAAAATTGTGTTGGTCCTTCCAGGCATGTGTTCAAGCGACTGAAGTTCTTGGGCAACAAGACGATCTCCCACATGTCCACTTTGTTCTTCTTGACCATATGGCACGGTCTTCACTCGGGATACCTCATGTTCTTCTCCATGGAGTTCTTTATCATCACCGTTGAGCGACAGGTATTGTCATTCTTACCTGACGCCAAAGGTGTAAAAGTCAAAGGCCGGGGGCCAAATATGGCCCGCCGCATCATTTTATTTGGCCCGCGAAAGCAAATCTAGCTTGTGTGAAATTCCATGATGCTTACTAAAGTCCGAACCAAAATTTCATGTTTCCTATATCATAAATAACTATGTAAATACATCACTATGTAAATGTATAAAGAACTATATAAATACATCCAATAATATGTGAATACATAAATAACTATTTAAATAAATAACTATGGAAACAAATATAGAAACAAATATGTAAAATGAGTTAATTGCTAAATAATATGGGTCTGGAGTTATCTGAGCGTGAAATGGGGGCAACAAATATGTAAAATGAGTTGAGTCCTAAATGATATGGGTCTGGAGTTATCTGAGCTTGAAATGGGGGCAACAAATATGTAAAAGGAGTTAATTCCTAAATTATATGGGTCTGGAGTTATCTGAGTTTGAAATGGGGGCAACATATGTAAAAGGTGTTAATTCCTAAATTATATGGGTCTGGAGTTATCTGAGCTTGAAATAGGGGCAACAAATATGTAAAAGGAGTTAATTCCAAAATTATATGGGTCTCGAGTTATCTGAGCTTGAAATGGGGGCAACAAATATGTAAAAGGAGTTAATTCCTAAATTATATGGGTCTGGAGTTATCTGAGTTTGAAATGGGGGCAACACATGTAAACAAATATGTAAAAGGCGTTAATTCCTAAATTATATGGGTCTGGAGTTGTCTGAGCTTGAAATGGGGCAAAAAAATATGTAAACAAATATGTCAAAGGAGTTAATTCCTAAATTAATGGGTCTAGAGTTATCTGAGCTTGAAATGGGGGCAACAAATATGTAAAGAAATATGTAAAAGAGTTAATTCCTAAATTATATGGGTCTGGAGTTATCTTAGCTTGAAATGGGGGCAGCTGTATAAAATGTGATGCAATATTCATTGATATGGCGTTTTAACAACAGCGGATGCTGGAACAGAGCGCAAACATGGAAAAAAAAGGGAAATACCGCCCCCTCGCGGCAATGCAAAAACAGTGCCAGAGGTCTGGCCAGCACAGTACCCAAGTAAGAACAAGCAAAACCCCAACAAATTCAGGAATGGCCCTCGACGTCATATTTTCAATTCCCGAATACTTTTGTGAATGGCAGTCAATGAGTAATTTTTTTGTGCGTTGTAGATGTCAAATGTAGAGGGAATGAACAATTCGTATGGCTTCTCCAAATTCATAACACCTTCCCTCCCTGAGAGGAAACTGTAACTATAACTTGCTGTACGCCATCTTGTTCCCGGAGCAACTGAAGCGTATTGTGTGTTTCTGCTGTGACAGTATCAAGCGTTGGTGCGGGACAGTCCGACGCTGAGTCGTTTGTTGGGGGGGCCACTTTTGCCGATCGTCTACGTCATCCAGCAGATCATCCACTGGGTCTTCATGGGCTACGCGCTGGTGCCCTCCTCCATCTTCTTCTACGACAAATGGCTCAAGGTGCGTTGCGACTCGTGGCCGACATGCAAGGAGGATACAGAGATTCGGACCAAAAGTTGACTTGAGAATAAAAGATAAATAAATAAATAAATAAATTATTTAATAATAATAATAATAATAATAATAAAATACCGAAATACATATGCACACACACACATACACGTGTGCACGCACATACACACACACACACACATACATACATGCTTACATGCTTGCTTACATGCTTACTTACATGCTTACTTACATGCTTACTTACATACGTGCATACGTACATACATGCATACATACTTGCATACATGCATACATACTTACATACATACATACATACATACATTCATGAGTTATATACAGTAAAGTCTCGTTATATCGATATCGGATATATCGATAGTCCCGGTTATATCGATACTATTTCTATGCACGCACGGAGAAAATTACATGCAAACAGGGTCGGATATATCGATAGTCCCGGTTATATCGATATTTTTTCGGACTCCCTTGAATATCGATATAACGAGACTTTACTGTAAATAAATATGTAATTAAACATCTAAATGAATTAATATGTAAATAAATTAATACGTAAGTAAATGAGTAGGTAAACATGTAGATAAATATGTAACTAAGCAGGTAAAATATGTAAATATTTATTTTCATAAATATGTACATGAATTAATATAAAAATGAAGATGTAAATCGACAAATGTGTGAATAAATACATACATATGTAAATAAATGCATATGTAGGTAAATATGTAAATGAACAGGTACAAAGTACGTGAGTACATATGTAAATACATACATAAATACGTAAATATATTTGAAAAAGGGGAGGGGATTCTTGTCAAAAGCTTCCCTGAAAAATAAAATACTAAGATATTATAACGCACATAAAAATATACATAAATATGTATATTTTTGGCCATTTATTTTTGTGTATTTATGTCTTTATTTTATTCATTTATTCATGTTTTTTATTTTTTTATTTTTGTTTATTTATTTCTTTTCTCTATTTAGGATTTAAAAACATTTCATTTCTTTATTTTTATTTATTTTCTGCATTTAGGATTTTTAAAATGTAAACTAGCGGCTACATCTCATTTATGTTTAATTCAGTGGCGCTTTCACGCATGTCACAACTTTTGAGATTGGCTAGCATCATGCTAACACAAAATACTGTAGCATCAGCATAGCAGCTCTGTATGATGCCTGAAGTAACTGATTGAACACAAGCAGTGCAGCAACACAGGTAGACAGACAATCTGGGGGAATGGATGGATCAATTGTACTGATCAGTTTAGAGGTTTTTATGACATCTCGATGAAACTATATTTGTATGATAACCACCTTTGCTTTTTCTGTCGCAGGTGTACTTCTCGGTGTACTTTTGCGGTCACGTCTTCTTCCTCGTCGCCTTTTTAATGGCGCCTCACCTGAGGAAGGCGCTGGTGCCTAAGACGGAACGCAGCCCGAAAAAGCAGGATTGAACCACGGTTCGGTACGCACATTATGTCATGACTAGTTAGCCTGCTAGCGGCTATAAAATATTCAGAAATATTTTTCATTTCATTCACACGGTTGTTTATTTTTAGCTCAAAAAAGTAAAATATTTAAATGTGTCTCTTAAAGCCTTTAAGTGTGTATAGATATATAAATAATATATACATATTTCCATGTGAAAATTTTGTGTATAAAGTATGTTTTTGAAACATTTTGAGTCGAAATGTTTACAGTAAAAAAAAAAAAAAAACGACCATTGTGCCACGCGGGCCGGTCAGGGGCAACTTCACCATTACATTTTTATTTTTAATCTTCTGGAATACAGTGATACCTTGGAATTTTTCGGTTTACAAACGTTAAATTTATTAAAATTTTACCTTGGCATACAAACTGTTTTTCAGGATACACACGGAGCTGCCACAATGAGTGATGTGTCGTTCGCGAACGAGACTGTTCTCATACCACGTGATTGGTCAAGAACGCAGCAGTGAGGGTAGGTGGTTTAAACATTAAAGAGAGAGGCAGACGACAGAGAGAGAGTTTCAACTTCGATAGTGCAAAGGCAGAGTGTAGATTGCAAGGTTAAAATTCCCTTTCTATCAGGCTCCACAAATAACCCGCACAAGCCATCTGTACACTTGATGCAAAAAGCTATCAACCCAGCTAAACAGATCACAATTGATGAGGAACAAGGTAAAATTATCGCAGAGAAAGCACCTACAAGGCATCAATCCTCAAGATGGTGAAAGAAGGCTACGTTCCTCATCACGTGTTTAATGCTGAGGAAACCGGCCATCTACGACCATCACGAAGGTAAATAAAACCCCTTTATACATACAGTACATTTTATTTATTTAATTATAATACCATAGCACATTTATTGTACGTAAAATAAGTTATATTTTGTGTAGTTTTAAGGCTTAGAAAGTAGAAAATTATGTTTTATCGGGGGCTCGGAACAGATTATTCTCATTTTAATGGTTTCTTATGGGAAATACATTTTTGGGATACACACTTTTCACCTTACACACTCTGTGTAAATAAATTTAAATATTTAAATAAATGTCTATATTTTGTTGTTGTCAATGTAATGTGTGCTCATTTTCACGAGCGACTGTACAGACGCAAACACAACACAGTCATGAATGGTTTGTAATTTGTCTGAAAACTTCGTGTAGCACCAAAAAGAGGCAGAAGAGGGCGACAAAGCTCCGTGTAAGGAATTAATCAGCCCAGATACCTCAAAATGGCACAGAATTTTTTAGGTGTATTTTTTTGGCGTGGTGACGGTTATCTTATTATGAAGCAGCTGCTGAGGACTACTTTCTGTGTCACCTGTGCTGCCTCACCTGAGGATGAATCTCATCATCCTCTTTGTCAAGGGTTTTGTGTCAATTTATTTTATGCCTTATTTTTACCAATTATAAAAAATATATATCTCAAAAAATAAGTGGGATGGACCCAATATCATTTTTAAAAAATAATTTTCCAATGCTGAAAAATTAAAAAAAAGTGCTGCATTTCAAAACAGACGTTGTCTTCTTACGCTATGACGTCATTTTGCAGTGTAATGCCGACGTGCGCGCGGGCGTGTGCGCGTATGTCGACTAAATCTATCGATTATATTAAATGCACGTTTTTACGCAACACACCGAGGCGTAATTGTTTAAAATTAAATGAAAAAGAAAAAGCACCAGTGTGTCACCGAGGTGCTGAACGAGAACGTAGCCGGTGAAGGACGCAGTGTGGGCGGGTAAACGCACCGCCGAGGGAGGGGAGGAGCCGCAGTTGGTGGGGGGACGCCACCGTAATATTCCCACGCAATCTCTCCTTCTCCACGGACGAGAAAGCAAGGGCATTACACACCGAATCCTCTTGGGGATATTTTTTTCACCCCACACCCCTTCTCAGCCTTCCACAAACCAACCAGCTCCATCAACGACCCACCGGGAGCTTTGCAACCGACGACGAGGACGTGTGCTCGGGGTAGAGGCAGCTGCTCGAAGGCGGATACAGCCAGGCTAAAAAATATAAAAAATAAAATAAAAAAAGGAGGCTGTGGGTACCGAGCGAGCATCCCTACTGCAACCGACACGGTAACGTCACTTCTTGTTCATGACCATCATCGACATTACGGTTCCTGCGACATTTCACCTTACTTTTAACGAACCGGGGCAGCCATGATTGAAGCTTCCATTCGTGTCACTGTCACGCACTCATGTCGCATTGCAAGTGGGGAACACATGCGTTAGTTTGGCCTACCGGATGTCAATATGATCAATATGTAGAATATCGATTAGGAATGTCGAACGCGGATCGTATTTGGGGCGACTACGATGTACCACTCGTCATCATTTTTATCCCCATCCTACCCTGAGGTGTCGTTTTTTTTTCCAATAAGGGGCCACGTTCAGCTGCCAAAGCACAGTTAAAAAGGTGGAAAACACCCACTTAACACCCTCACCCGGACTTATGCCCATTTTTAGGAAGTGGCGTCCGTCAAATGAGAAATAAAGGACACGTTTCTGTCATTTGGGTTACGGCATATGTTTTTTTTTTAGTACACCATTCTCAAATCCATCCAAATATTTTCACAACAAATTTGCACCGCATGAAATTAGGTGCAAAAATGGTGTCATTTTATTGAGTTTGTGTAATGACAATCAAAATGCTTCTCCCTGCATGTTTTAGTGTATTTTATTTTATTAACCTCTATGTCTCTACTTCTGGAGTGCTAATGAGTTGTTGTTGCATGCAACCCCCACGCCCCTCCTTATCCCTTTTCTCTACACCTCTGCTCCCCACCCAGATGGACAAAATGAAATGTCTCTCCTTCCTCTTCCTTTGCTTGACATCCGTTGCCAATGGCAACAAAGGTCAGTTACTCATCCGGATCGATATCGGCTGCTGGTGTTGTGTTGTCATGGTTGTTGTCATTTTTGTTTTGTTTTTTTTTTTTTGCTCGTTTTACATCTATCTGTTATGTCTTTAAAATGACGATGAGTTTTGATCCACACTGTCAGAAAGCTTTTAACTCATTCAATGCTAGACGATGTGCAAAAAGGTGTCCACTCCAGTGCCAGGGTTTTTGTCATTTTCACTCGAATTCCAGGACACACAGAATATTGAGTTTTAGGACTACATCAACGTTCCATAAAGCTTGAGTAAAACTCTCTTCTTTCGTCAGAAAAAAAAGAGTTAATTCCTAAATGTAATGGGTCTGGAGTTATCTGAGCTTGAAATGGGGGCGGATGTACAAAATACAATACAATACATTTAGATTAGTAAATTCCCTCAAGAAAAAAAACAAAACCGGAACAAATTCGGGGAATGGCAGTGAATGAGTTAATTGTTTAGTCGTAATAATAATAATAATAGTAATAATAATAATAATAATAATAATAATTTCATTTATAAGCGCCTTTCAAAACTCTCAAGCTCACTTTACAGTCACAGGATAAGCTTTTCTGTGGGTGAGTAGCGGCAGCCACACGCGCAGTGTTTACTCAACCCGGAAGTAACTCAAATAGATAGAAAGCTAGCTAGCTAGCTAATAGATACAGTAATAATAATAATAATAATAGTAATACATTTCATTTATAAGCACCTTTCAAAACTCTCAAGGTCACTTTACAGTCACAGGATACAGTCGCTGATAGATAGCTACCTAGCCATCTGGATAGCTAAACGATAGATAGCTAGATAGCTAGCCAGCCAGCTAGACAGCTAATAGACAGCTAATATTAGCTATCTATTTGCTTGCTAGCTAGCATTCTATCTATTTGTTTTACTATTCTATCCGAGTTTGTTCCGGGTTGAGTGAACGCCGGCGCGTGTGGCTGCCGCTGCTCACCCACTGAAAAACGGATCCTGTGATTGTAAAGTGACCTTGAGAGTTTTGAAAGGCGCTTTTAAATGAAATTATTATTATTATTATTATCGTGCCTAATAAATTGGGAGGCAACAACAATATTTATTATTTAGTTATTTCGTTTTTTTTTGTTCTTTTGACTACGAGATGGTGCCGCGAGAGTGGCTGCCTTTCCAGCAGCTCCTGTATTTTGTTTTTCTACTTCTTTCTTTCATTTCCTCTTCCTTTCATAACTTTGCTGCTGTGAAATATACATTTCTCCACTGTGAGACTAATAAAGGTAGTACCTTCAATCCAATCCAATCTGTCATCCACATCACGCTATTCCTTCCGTTAATGTCAAATTGACCATTCACCTATTCCAAGTCTGCTCTCTAAAGATCATCTGAGAAGGACGGGGGGGGAGGACAGGGAGGGACAGGGAGCATGATGAAGGCCAAGTAGGACGGGAGGGATGGCGGAGAAGGAGCAGTGACAGGAGGAGAGGGAAACATGGCCGAAAAGACCCAGACGAAGAAGGTGCAGGAGGATGTGAGATCACGTGGAAGGGAGTCGAGGGAGGCCGATGAAGACGTGCATGTCGTGGTGAGCTAGCGGTGCCAATGAGAGACAGAACGATGGAATGCCTCTCAATCTGTAATCCGGAATGTAATCCGTGCGCCTGATGCTCAGATTAATGTGACATGGAAGGAGGAGGGTGGAGGCGTCATACTGAGGGAGATAAATAATACCAAAACCCACAAGGTCGCTAGCTTATAGATAGCTAACAGATAGCTAGCTAGGCCTTCACTCAACCCGGAAGTAACTCAGATACAAAGGTATCTATCTAATAGACAGCTAATAGATAGCTAAGTAACTTGGATAGAAACGCTAGCTAGCTAATAGATAGCTAACAGATAGCTAGCTAGGCCTTCACTCAACCCGGAAGTAACTCAGATACAAATGTATCTAGCAATTAGACATCTAATAGATAGCTAAGTAACTTGGATAGAAAGCTAGCTAGCTAATAGATAGCTAACAGATAGCTAGCTAGGCCTTCACTTAATCCGGAAGTAACTCATATAGAAAGGTAGCTAGCTAATAGACAGCTAGTAGATAGCTAAGTAACTTGGATAGTAAGCAAGCTAGCTAATAGATAGCTAACAGATAGCTAGCTAATTAACAAACACAATTATAATCGTCCACAATAGTGTATAATTTTTTAAGTCTATAATTTCTGTCTTTGTGCGTGTTTATTTTTGTGTTTGTGCTTTTAAGAATGAACGAGACGTCGATAGTTTGATCTTTTTTTTCGCTTGATTCAACAAGCAAAATGGCGACGGTCGTCGGTGACAAAATGAAAAATCTGATTGGCTGTTCGCCAGCCAATCAAAAAGAGGAAGTGATAAACAACCGAAGAAAAACGGCAGGAAATCAATATCGACTTCGATTTGTCCTGCTTTTATGATTTATGAGCGTGTCGGGCGAGCCAGTTTCGAAACAACAATTTGAGAAAGATTAGCATTTAGGCCACGTTCAAACTGAAAGTACGGGCACAGAGACAAAAAGGACATTTGTTTTTTTCTCTCCTCTCCAAATTACAACATCGAAGTAGCAAGGTAGGTTGGCTCGGCAAAATAGATCGATTAATAATTAGTCTAAAGAGTTGCTGTGATGGCACCAGCAGAAAATATACCATTTGACTTTAAAGTGTCCTTGAGAGTTTTAAAATGAAATGTATTATTATTATTCTTAAATTGACAAGTTAACACTTTTCCAGACGATCGTCTGTGGTTTTCACCCCCCCCCCCCAAAAAAAAAAAAAGCTACGATACTAAAAAGCTTGTCTCAGAACAATCGCCGCTTCTTCTCATTAACTTGGCCTTTGATCCTTTCTCGCTGAACAGCCAGCACAAGGATGAATAATGAATTGGCAATTAAAAGGTTATTATTCACAGAAAACCCGGGGCGGTTTTTTTGTCCTTTCAGTAGAATATTATGGAGCTCATGCGGGCTGATTGATGGCGGTGCCAGCGATGAGTGTGTGATTAAAAAAGCGGACGTTTCGTCGAAGGTTTGTACTCCCTGATAGAATTAGGACAATGAGAAGTGAAGCAAGCTTAGTTGTTGTCTTGTATTTTACTTTCCATATCCCCAAAACGCCTCCTTTCCATTACTTTACTCCTCATACTTAAACACCTGAACCTTCAGTGATACCTCATTTTACGAATTTACTTGTCTTCCAAACATTAATTTCCCATAGGAAACCATTAAAAATGAGAATAATCCGTTTCCAGGTCCCCATTAAACATCCTTATCTACTAAATAAGCCTTAAAACTACACAAAATATACCTTATTTTATGTATAATAAATGTGCTATTGTATTGTAATTAAAGAAATAAACAGTACTATATAATAAAGTCGTTTTATTTACCTTTGTGATGATCGTGATGATGTAGTTGCCTCTTGATGATATCTGTGAAGTTGCCATGCTTTCTCGGCGATAATAACCTCACTCACACTGTCCCCTGCTAGCTGCTTTTTGTTAATTGAAATCAACAGAAGTTTTTCAACCTCTTCTATTGCCTGAGACCATTGCTTAGACAACACAGAAACACCCTTAGCCACACGTAGCAATGGTCGACTTAGCATACTGGGACGCTAAGTCATACCAACGCACACCTCGTTCGTGTTTCTCGATGAGCTCCTTCTTCTTCTCCACTGTCATTTTGTTTTGTGTCCTCTTTGGCTTAACACACACAAACTGTGGTGGGGTCTTTTTCGGTCCCATAATAGCAAAAGTACTCCACTCGATAGCAAACCTCATCTGGACTGAGTGTACTCAAAGACCATTGGTGTGGAAAACTAGTCCGCCAGCCACCATGGCGCTTTTCGACCGTGTGGTTTGGTGTTTATCCGCCGAAAACTAGTCCGCCAGCCACCGTGACGCTCTGTGGTTTTGTTCGTCCGCCGAAAACTAGTTCGTATGCCAAGATTATATTTTTGCAAATATAATGTTCGTAAGGCGAAAAGTTTGTGAGCTAAAATTTTCGTAAACTGAGGTATCACTGTATTTTAATTTCCCCAATTGGTAACCCAATTTTTCTTCTATCTAAAAAAAAACTCATTTTCACGACTTTATTCAGCATACTTTAAAGCACCTGCACCTTCGGTATCCTCTACTGTAAAATGGCGTCGTAATGGAATGACTTGAATGAATGAGAATATTCAAAAGCATAAACTTGTCAATTGCTACTGTCTACTTTTTGTTGACATATTAAATATTGTTTGTTTTGATCTTTACAGCCAATAAACACAAGCCATGGATCGAGACCGAATACCAAGGCATCGTGATGGAAAACGACAACACGGTCCTTCTCAACCCGCCGCTCTTCGCTTTGGACAAAGACGCTCCTCTCCACTACGCCGGTAACGCCCAGCATTAGTCGCGTCAATGAACAGATTCTTTATTACACTTTGTTAGAAATCACATTGTTATATTTCCATCTTCCTTCGTTTTCGCATGTATGAATTTGCCGACCGAGATGTCTATTTTTAGAGTGGCGTCGTGTAATTGAAGCTGTCCCTGCAGCACCCGTCAGCTGCTCGATCATGCGTGCATCCCACATCTTGAAATAACCGTGGTGGGCTCCAATGAAATAGGTTTGCGTCACTCGCAATATCGATATTCTCGTCAATCGTATCTCGTGATGGGCTCATTCGGTTCTACATTAAAGGCATTTTTTCGCATGATACATTGGATTGGATTGGATGTACAGTGATGCCTCGGTTTTATGAACCCCTTGGCATACAAACTATTTTTCGGGATACACACAGAGTGGTCTGTCGTTCGCGAATGAGCCCGTTCTCTTCACAAGGAAATGGGAGCGGGCTTTTTTTTGTTTTCTATTCCCCGCCTCCAGTCTTCGGTTAAAGCCACGTGATTGGTCAAGAACGCAGCAGTGAGGGGAGGTGGTTTAAACATTCAAAAGACAGGCAGACGACAGAGAGAGAGTGAGGAAAAAAACAGTGACATTTGGACTCGTTTCAACTTTGATAGTTCAAAGGCAGAGTGTAGACTGCAAGGTTAAAATATCCCATCAATCAGGATCCTCAAAGAACCCGAACAAGACAGCTATGTGGCTATTGAGCTGGCTGGCTGGATAGATGGCTGGCTATCTATTAGCTAGCGAGCTATGTGGCTATTTAACTGGCTGACTGGATAGATGGCTGGCTATCTATTAGCTAGCGAGCTATGTGGCTATTTAACTGGCTGACTGGATAGATGGCTGGCTATCTATTAGCTAGCGAACTATGTGGCTATTTAACTGGCTGACTGGATAGATGGCTGGCTATCTATTAGCTAGCGAGCTATGTGGCTATTTAGCTGGCTGGCTGGATAGATAGCTGGTTATCTATTAGCTAGTTAACTAGCTTTCCATCTATTCAGAATCAGAAAACCTTTATTCGTCCCTATTTGAGTTACATGCGGCTTGAGTGAACGCTGGCGCGTGTGGCTGCCGCTACTCACCCAGTGAAAAACTCATCCTGTGACTGTAAAGTGACATTGAGAGTTTTGAAAGGCTCTTATAAATGTATTATTATCATTATTATTATTATTTTAGCAGCGGATCAGGGACGTCATGGCGGAATGTGCACGTCGACTACATTATATACTCCATTGTTCTCCCGCCCACATTCAGGTGAAATTTGTGGTTTCCGGGTCCACAATGGCCCCACGGGTTCCGGTTCGGTCCAGTTTGAAGCAGTGGTCCTGGACCGCTCCACCGGAGAAGGTCTGGTGCGTTCCAAGGAACCTCTGGACTGCGAGAGCCAACGGGAGCACAGCTTTACTATCCAAGCCTACGACTGCGGCGAGGGTCCCGATGGCGTTAACAGCAAGAAATCCCACAAGTGAGTGGCTAGGGACCGCCGCGCTTTTGGCTCCGCCCACTTTCCTCTTAACAACGCTTCGTGTTTCGTCAGGGCCACCGTACACGTGCGGGTGAACGACGTCAACGAGTTCTCCCCCGTGTTCGTGGAGCGTCGCTACGAGGCCTCGGTCCCGGAGGGGCGTTTGTTTGACCGCATCGTGCGGGCGGAGGCGCTCGATGCCGATTGCTCACCGCAGTACAGCCAGATTTGTTTCTACGACATCATCACTCCCAACGTGCCCTTTGCTATCGACAACGACGGTGAGTCAAACAAATCCCATCACGTCTTAAATATTTTGGGTTCAGAAGTACAGATTGGATTGGATTTACCTTTATTAGTTTCGCGGTGGAAACATTTACATTTCACAGCAGCCAAGTTATAAAAGGAAGATGACAGGAAAGAAAGAAGTAGAAAAACAAAATACAGGAGCTGCTGGAAAGGCAGCCACTCTCAGGGCGCCATCATATTATTATTATTATTATTATTATTATTATTATTATTATTATTATTATAGTTTTTGTTTATTTATTGAATTAGTGACATTCAATGTATTAGCTAACTATTTCCCTATTGTGGGACGAATAAAGGTTTTCTGATTCTGATAACTAGCTATCTAGCTAGCTAGCTATCTATTAGCTACATATCTATCTAAGTGGCTAGCTATCTATTGGCTATCTATTAGCTATCTACTAGCTGGCTAGCTAGCTTTCTATCTGTGTATTTAATAGTGACATTCAGTCTATTAGCTAACTAACTATCTCTCTAGCTAGCTATTAGCTATGGAGCTATCTAGTGGCTAGCTATCTAGCTGTCTATCTGTTGGGCATCTATTAACTGTCTACTAGCTGGCTGGTTAGCTTTCTATCTATTAACTTCCGGGTTGAGTGAACGCTGGTGCGTATGGCTGCCGCTGCTCACCCGCAGGAAAGCTTATCATGTGACTGTAAAGTGACCTTGAGAGTTTTGAAAGGCGCTTATAAATGAAATGCATTATTATTATTATTATTATTATTATTATTATTATTATTTATTATTATTATTATTATTATTATTATTACAGTGATACCTCCGCATACAAACACTTCAGCTCACAAACTTTTTGCCTCACGAACATGAAATTCGCGAGCATGTAGTCTCGGTTGACGAACTACTTTTCGGCGGACGAACCAAACCACGCGGCGTCACGTTGGCTGGCGGACTAGTTTTTGTCACCCCCTTTCTTTGAGTGCGGACATGGTTTGTTATCGAGTGTAGTACTTTTGCGATTATGGGACCGAAAAAGACCTCACCACAGCCTAGTGTTAAGCCGAACAAGACACAAATGCAATGTCTTCCTTCCCCTGCCAGGTATTAAACCGCATCTGTGAAAATAGATGTCATGTGGGCGGACTATTGTTGTGAATTTTCATGGCAGCAGCTGTTCAGGTGCTTTCTTTCCGTCAATGTCTTTTTTTTTCTTCTTGTTAACGCAACCGCCGCCCAGCTTGGCTGACTGACAGACGGCGAGCGCCTGCTGTTTTTGTACAAAGCGAGGAAGAAGGAAGAATGGCTACCTCGCTGCGACTCTATGAAAATTACTAGGTGGTCCGAGACCCCCGCGTTCCGACCATGCTGTCCTTTTTTGTACCTTGTTCCTTCACGTGACTGCATTTCACGTGAACGTCAATTCCCGCGACCTTTTTGGCGCAGCTATAGTCTGTTATTTAAAAATGGTGCAAGTGTTGCGTGTCAATGAGGGAGTTATACCATGAAATGTATTATGATAATTTTTGTGTGTGCTTTTTTTCTCATTACATTGATACTTCGGCTTATGAACGTTTTAGCTAACGAACTTTTCGCCTTACGAACGTTAAATTCGCGAGAATCTAATCTTGGCATACAAACTATTTTTTGGGAAATACACGGAGCGCCACAATGAGTGATGTGACATTCACGAACGAGCCAGTTCTTGGAGCTCCTAACAAGGAGCTGAAAATGGCAGCCAAACAGAAAACACACACACACAAAAGGGAGATGACAGAGCTTGAAACAAAAATAACAACAAAAGTGAAACACAAAAACAAAAGTGAAATCGTGAGAAAATGGATAGAAAACAATGAAATTTGGACTTGTTTCAACTTTATTGATAGTTCAAAGGCAGAGTGTAGACTGCAAGGTTAAAATATCCCATCAATCAGGCTCCACAAATAACCTGCACAAGCCAATGTAAAGAGAAAAGACAAGCAAGGGAACCAGCTATTAATGAAGTTTCAAGTGTGTCCGCCTGCATCTGTTGCTGTTGCAATATCACAACTTCTAAGATGTACAACCCAGAGCTCCTTGAGACACTTTATGCAAAAAGCTATGCATTCCATCAAGCCATCAATGACCATCACAAAGGTAAATAAAATGACTTTATTATACAGTACAGTTTAGTTCTTTAATTACAATACCATAGCACATTTATTATACATAAAATAAGGTATATTGTGTGTAGTTTTAAGGCTCATTTAGTTGAAAATTATGTTTTATGGGGACCTGGGAACGGATTATTCTCATTTTCATGGTTTCCTATGGGAAATTAATGTTTGGAATACACACTTCCTGGGAATCAATTAAGTTCGTAAGCCAAGGTATCACTGTATCATCTTTTTTTTGACCCCCCCCCCCCCCCTAACCCTTCTCTTTGCGTCGCCTAGGTAACATAAAGAACACGGAGCCTCTGGACTCCAAACGTCAGCACGTTCACACCTTTCTGGGTAACCGCCTTCGATTGCGGCAAGAACCGCGCTCAGGCCGACGCTCAGGTGGTGGTGACGGTCAAGCCGTCCTGCAGGCCCGGCTGGATGGGTAAGTCGCTTCTTTGGCGTTTATATATATTTTTTTGGGCGGAATTTCACAAGTTTGATTTGCTTTCGCGGGCCGAAATAATGGATTTGGTGGGCCAGATCTGGCCCCTGGGCCTTGACTTGGACACCTTTGGATTAAACACTCAAAAGCACTGACCTGCTCGATTTAAATTCAATTATTAGTTTAAAAAAACTATATTTCTTTGGTCTGCATTGCTCCCAGTAGATGTATGTGGATTATTTTATTTTTTCAGCTAGTTCGATGTCAGACTTTAAGCACTGCCTTGTCAATCTAACCCACAGGTGTCAAAGTCAAGGCCCGCGGGCCAAATCCGGCCCGCCACATCATTTTTTTCGGCCCGCGAAAGCAAATCAAACTTGTTAAATTCTATGATGATTGCTAAAATCTGAGCCAAAATGTCATATTTTTGGATGTCAACCACAATAAAAGTCATTATTCTTGACTTCAGATTTGAAAACGAGTTATTCATTAATTTGCTGTGTGCTCTATATGTAATATTTGAAGGGATTTAAACATTCTAATGGGTTCCCCAAATTCATAACGGCCCTCGAGAGGAAACCATAACTACAATGTGGCCCGCGGCAAAAAAATGACTTTGACACCCCTGATCTAACCTGTTAAGGGAATGTCGGAAATTATATGAGCAGTGCAACTGTTTCTATTTGGAATTATTTATTTTCCAGAAAATTAGCATGCCGTTCATTATTTTTAACAATTTCACCCAAGCGATTATCCTCAAAGTCAGCATAATTTATTGGATGATGTTTCAGGTTGGACCAAGCGCGTGGAGTATACCCCCGGCTCGGGTAGCATCCCGCTTTTCCCCACCTTGCATTTGGAGACTTGCGAGGAGACCGTTTGGAACATCCAAGCCACTGTAGAGCTTCAGACCGGCCACATCGGAAAGGGATGCGATCGAGACAGCTACTCTGACCGATCCGTGCGCCGACTTTGCGGTACGTGCGTCTAAACTGACATATTTTAGTCATTAGCTTCAGCTGTTGTTAAAGCGCTATGTATTTATTGTATTGTATAAGAATGCCTCAAGTCTTAGTTTTCGAATTCCGAGTATGTCAAAGCTACAAAAATTAAAGTGACAAAAATTGAGCTCCTTAATAAATTTAGAGCAACTCAAGTCATTACCTGACAAATCCAATAGCCTCAGCACATTAGCCACTTTTCACTCATCACGAGCACGTAACGTCAACACTTTATATACTTGCGTTACCTGTATCAAGATATCCATAAAATATTTAAAAAAAAACTTCCATAGTCTAATAATTAATATCTTTCCAAATAAATCTATAAACGACATAAAGCTTAATAGTTTGGCTAGCTATTGGCTAGCCAAACTAATAAGCTAGCTATAATGGCTAGCTAGCTATTTTGTTCTTATCCTGTGACTGTTATTATTATTATTATTATTATTATTATTATTATTATTATTATTATTATTAGTTGTAGTAGTAGTAGTAGTAGTTGTAGTAGTAGTCGTAGTAGGATTATGATTATTATTTTATTATTATTAGTATTTATTATTATTATTATTTGTAGTAGTAGTAGTAGTAGTAGTAGTAGTTGTAGTAGTAGTCGTAGTAGGATTATGATTATTATTTTATTATTATTCATATTTATTATTATTATTAGTAGTATTATTATTAGTAGTAGTAGTTGTAGTTGTAGTAGTAGTCGTAGTAGGATTATGATTATTATTTTATTATTAGTAGTATTTATTATTATTATTATTGGTATTATTATTATTAGTAGTAGTTGTAGTTGTAGTCGTAGTAGGATTATGATTATTATTAGTATTATTAGTATTAGTATTGGAATTATTATTAGTATTTATTATTATTATTATTATTATTATTATTATTATTATTATTATTATTATTATTATTAATAAAACTAGCGTTGGGATTTTTTTAGTGAGATAAAATCGCCAACTGAAATCTGGCCGGCGTCAAGTCACATGACTCAAATCCCCCGTCTTGTTTCGACTGATTTTTTTGGCTGCGTCTTAACCAGGCGCTGTTCGAGGCGAGGTCGACCTCCTCCCACCGCCGTCGCCCGCAGCCAACTGGACGTCGGCGCTTCCCACTTTACCTTCCTCGGATTCCTCTTTGGTCTTCTCCTTCAACGGGTCCAACCACGTGGCGGTGGTGCCGGACGCGGTTGTGTCGGGTCTGTCGGGCGACCATTTCACCCTGCAGCTGTGGATGCGTCGATGGGGTACCAACATCCAGCCGGCTGCTGCTCAGTCAAAAACCAATCGCAAGGAAGAGGAGACCATTGTGTGTAGCACAGTCAAGAATGGTGAGTTGTGACGAATTGTAATCATTTGAATATTACAATGACAATGAATAATCTGAATTTGGATCAATACCTTGCTTTTATTTCTTACATATTATAAATTATAAATTCCAGAACTGGCTGGACATAAATGTGTCGCAATATTCCAAAATGTTGCCGTTTTATCGAAGAGAAATAAGCAACTCGAGCTAGCGATTGCTCCACTTGATATACACTGTAAAACCCAACAAGTTGAAAGTACTCAAATTTTTTATGGCAACTGATTTTTATGACAACAGGTTACTCAAAAGTTTTGAGTAACCTGTAACCTGTTTTGAGTAACCTGTACAGGTTACTCAAAACTTTTGAGTAAACTGTACTCAAAAATTTTGACGTAATCAGTTGCCATAAAAAATTTGAGTACTTTCAACTTGTTGGGTTTTACAGTGTAATAATAATGAATAAGTCATGAATAATAATAATAATAATAATAATAATAATAATAATAATAATAATAATAATAATAATAATACATTTTGATACGAACAAAGTCATGTTTTATCCTTCACACATACATCATGGATTTGGAAACATTTTTTAACTCATTTTCTGCCATTTCCGAATGTATTCGGGTTTTGCTTTTTCTTCCTTTGGTGCCGATAAAGCGCTGGTCATGGCCTCTGGCAATGTTTTTTTTTCTCTTCCACAAGGGGGCAGCATTTCCCTTTTTTCCATGTTAGCACTTTGTTACAGCTTCAGATGTTAAATACAGTAAAGTCTCGTTATATCGATATTCAAGGGAGTCCGAAAAAATATCGATATAACCGGGACTATCGATATATCCGACCCTGTTTGCATGTAACCGGGACTATCGATATATCCGATATCGATATAACGACACTTTACTGTAATAATGACACATTTCATGTATAATAATGATACATTTTATTTATAAACGCCTTTCAAACACACACATTTTTGGCACATGTCTGGCAGTCAATGAGTTAAAAGCTCCAATTAATTGCATCTTCTTCTCCTCAGACGACTCCTTCTCGCACTATTCGCTTTCCGTGCACGGCTGCCGCCTCTCTCTCTTCTACTGGCCCGACGTCTCGGCGGCACGGCCCGTCAAGTTCTTGTGGAAACTGGAGCAGGTACTGGCCGAGGGGTGTGAGTGGATGGGGTGGGGTTGTTCTTCAAGCTGTTGGGATAATGGGTCACGCACACAACAAAACACGTGCATAAGACCAACATGTCCGCCCGCCTGGATGATGGGAGAGTGAAGGGTTTAGTGGTGTGGGGGGTCTAAGGGGTGATTTGACTGAAGCCGCCCGTCCCAGACAGATTGAAGAGGATTACATTCAACCTGATACGGAGATAAAATAAGATTTGTTCAGATCCTTTTGTCTTTGTCTGATACCTTGTGACCTTATCCCCCGACCCCCCGCCCACTATACCAACAACAAATCATTTAAAGGACAACCGACGTCTCCAGACAAGCCGTGTCCATAATTTGTAAAATGGCTTCAAATGACTTCTACTGAGCGTATTTGACAAAGATTCCACCGCATATAGCGATATTTTACCTTTTAAGACTCGCACTGAATATTCCGGAAGTCTTGTTTTTGAGTTGGTGACGAGTCCGTAAAAAGAATACAAATAATACAAATAATCAAATAATAAAAAGAATAAAAAATAACAAAAAAATAATCAAATGATAATAACATCTAATAAAATCAATAAAAATAATAAAAAACAAAAAGTAATAAAATAACAATAAACAATAAAATAATAATAACAATAAAAACAGTAAAATTAATACAATTAATGACATTAATGACATCAATGACACTAATGAAAAGACTGAAAAGAAAGAAAAGAATAAAAACAATAAAAAAAATTCAAATAATTCAAATAATACAAATAATTAAAATAATGAAATAATACAAGTAATAAATGTAAAAAAAAATAATGCAAACAATAAAACAATCAAACAAATACAAATAATACAGTTAATAAAAATCATAAAAATATAGAAACATACAAACAATACAAATAATACAAATAAACAAATAAGACAAATAATACAAATAACAATAATCACAATAATACAAAACCCAAAAACAGACGTAAAACCCAAAAAAATAAAAATGCAAATACAGTAAAGTCTCGTTATATCGATATCGGATATATCGATAGTCCCGGTTATATCGATATTTTTTCGGACTCCCTTGAATATCGATATAACGAGACTTTACTGTATATGCTTTTAAAAATAAAGGCTGACTTATTATTTTTTGTACCAATAAGATATCAATGAATCCAGAAACAATGTATCAATTTGATCATAATACAATTTTAAAACCATACCCAACAGTGTTTACGAAAACAATCCCAGCCTTTGTCACTGAAATATCGACTTCGTGTCATCCCAAACGACTTATTGATGATCCCGTGTGCTCGGCAGGTGTGCGACAGCGAGTGGCACCACCTCTCACTCAGCGTCCAGTTCCCCTCGGTGACCCTGTACGTGGACGGTGTGACCTTTGACCCCGCTCTCATTCACGACAACGGCGCCCTGCCCAATCCGGCGCCCCGTCAGAGGATGTTCATCGGCGCCTGCTGGGGTAAGAGGCCCCTCAACCCTGAATGAAAATTCATTTTCCAGCCAGCCAGGGTGAAACTTCCCAAATTCCGACTTTGATGATTAATCAAAACTTTTTTTTTTCTCATCAATCTCATCCTGTGGCCGATTCGTGGCACAGCGGTTTGGGACCGCGGATGTAAATCACGCCGTCGGAACTTTTCATCAAGCGCGCCGGCAGGCTCCCGCGGGACATTTTACATCCTTTTGCTCGCTTATAATTGAGCTGATGTGTTTTTTGCGTCTTTGAGGGCTAATAATATAACGCAGTCATCAATTATTTAGCTTAGTGAAGCAGCATCATGGCCAGGCAGCTATCAGACCTCTTTTAAGCAGCATCGCGCTTAAAATCTCTGGATCTGTAAGCGGCTGGTGGTAGCCGCTTGATAAGATGGAGATGGCGTTTTGGGAAAATAGACTACAAAGTTGGAAAGGAAAGCATGCCAAAATAACGTCCTTAGAGTCGAGTTAAATCACGTCAAAGGACACATTTAACACACAAATATGACAATGCATTCACTTCATAAAACTGCGTTACATTGTCTTTTATTTTGTTTTTATGCCATACTGTAGTTTTCTTTTATTTAAAAAAATGCATACTTTTTTTGTGGATCTGGAACGGATCGATGGCATCTCCATTCATTTGAATGAGGAAAATTGATTTGATATTCCAAAAGGAGCAGTTTGATGCGTTAACTTCTTAAATTTCAATCCTGTGATGAGTGTTTGTATCTTATATATTTTTTCTCTTGCTCCAACCCACCCCCCTGTTGTTACTCGCTACAGAGTCGGAGGACAAGCAGAGGGAAATAGTGAACAACAGCATCCCACACGGTAAGGAAAAGATTCCATGGACAGCCAGAGATGCCATTCGGGGTCACAACTGAAATCCTTTTGCAGGCCGGGTGTTTTTAGCTGTGTATATGAGCAAAAGTATTTAGTAATTATCATAATAATAATACATTTCATTTATAAGTGCCTTTCAAAACTCTCAAGGTCACTTTACAGTCACAGGATACGTTTTTCTGAGGGTGAGCAGCAGCAGCCACACGCGCCACCGTTCACTCAAATAGATAGAAAGCTAGCTAATATATAGCTAATAGCTACACAGCTAGATAGAGAGCCAGATAGATAGCCAATAGCTAGATAGCAAATATATAGCCAGTGAGATAGCCAGATAGACAGCTAATAGATAGCAAATAGCTAGCTAGCTAAGTAGCTACGTAGATAGCTAAAAAGCCAGATAGCTAGATAGACAGCTGGATAGCCAGATAAGTAAAAAGAAGTGAAGAGAGGAAAAAAAGAAATAACAATAAAGTAATTGGTGTGCTAAAAAAGCTTGTAAATTAATACATACAAATACATAGTAACTATTCTATTTAAGGAATCTAAGGCAATGAAAAATGTTTCATAATGTGTGTTAGGAATGAAAAAAACAAATGCCCATAAGACCTTTTCAGAATTACATGTGAGAACCTTTCAGTAGTGCAGTCAAACCTGGGTTTTCGACCATAATCCGTTCCAGAAACCTATTCGAAAACCGATTCAGTCAAAAACTGAAACATTTTCCATTATAATAATGCGTCGGTCACAATGAGACACAACACAAGGAAGTGATTTATAAAGAAGTGAATGGGAGTCTAGTGGTGCATTCAGGTGCACTCAGTTTTTTTTTGGAACCGATTTACGGTTGTAAAGCATGGCATAAAAAAACGGAAGTTTTTCGTTGAAAACCCAATTGGACGAGAACTGAGATGTTCGAAAACCGACGTTTGACTGTACGTGAAAGAAATCCATAATTGCGTAAGAGCGCATTAGTCACGCGTGTGAGCGTTTTCAGTATTGTACATGCGAGAGGGAAAAAACATATCAGGGATTGTGTATGTGTGAGAGAGAGTGTTAGAGACCATCCCTCTTGTGTTTTTGAGCGGGGAAAAAATCAATAGTGTGTTTCAAAGTGTTTCAGTGGTGTGTGATAGTGTACCGCCGTTAGAGTGTGTGAGAGCCTTTCAAGCCTGTACGTGAGAGTATTCATTGAGTGTTTCTATACTTTATGCAATGACAAAAAAAACAGTCAGAGCATTTAAGAAGTTTGTTAGAATGAAAAAAAAATCGAAATGAGAGTGCTTTATATGTACTATGTGTGAGAGGAAAGGTTGATGCATTTTTGTGTGCCGTCAGTCAAATATGCCGGAGGTTACCACGGCCTGTTGTCGGGGGTGACGGTCCGTCCCGGCAGCGTGGAGCCTCACAGCGTGGTGGAGTGTTTGTATGCTTGCAGAGAGGGTCTGGACTTCGGAGACCTGGAGACGTTGGGATCTGGCATGAAGGTAACGAACACCTCAGGGAACCCTACTAGGCCTCATAACGTTTTGACACAAAGTAAATAAGCAGAGATGATGGAGGATGGCGTGTTAAAATAGAAAGTTTATTTTAAAGTGGAAAATCAATCATTGTCATTTTGCATTGTACAATGTTAATGTATTTTGGATGAGTGTGATTTGAAAGCATACATGCTTGCTAATCGATTAAAGAATTTATTCTGTGCCATTTTGAGGCAACATTGGGGGGAAATGTCTCACCCAAAAAGAGGCAGAAAATGGCCGCCGAGCTGTTTTGAGGAATGAATCAGCCCGTTTCCACAGGCTGATAAATTCCTTACATGGAGCTTGGACGCCCTCTTCTGGCTCTTTCTGGTGCAACACGAGGTTTTCAGACCAAACAAGTACAGCCAAATGCATTGACGTGATGAAGGACTGCTACAATGTGTCCTTTTTTTCGGTCAGGTGCGTTCCTTCAGTGACTTCAGTGACGTCACAACTACAAGACTCGTCACCAACGTAAAATATAGCTCAAAAACAAGACTTCCTGAATATTCAGCGCGAGTCTTATCGATAGTCCCGGTTATATCGAACGTAAAATATAGCTATATGCGGTGGAATCTTATTAAAATACGCTCTGTAGAAGTCATTTGAAGCCATTTTACAAATTATGGACACAACTTGTCCGGAGACGTCGGTTGTTCTTTAAGTGTGTGTGTGAGATGTATGTATTTTTTTGCATGTGTACAATGCATATGTATTTTGGATGTTTTTTTTTTTTTTTTTACAATTGGTTACAATTTCCAGTAGCAGAGCATGGCGTGCTACTTGCTTTCAAGCAACCCCCCCCCCCCCCTCCTAACCTCCACCCCCACCATTTGATGTTTCCAGGTGCACGTGAATCCCAGCCAGTCTGTATTAGTACTGGAGGGGGACGACATTGAGAGTTTCAACCGCGCCGTGCAGCAGGTGACCTACCGGAACTCCCTCCGTTTCGCCACGCCCGGAGTGCGACCCCTTAAACTGACCACCTCTCTCAGGTACCGCAACTCCCTCGCCGCGTCTTATCGCCGCCAAACACTCACGCGCCTGCGTAACAGCGATCCGGACGAACTTATTTCCTTTGCACTAACACACAAAGTGAAATGTTTGATAGTTTGTGACTCCGGAGGGTCCGTGAACGCCTCCCCCTCCTCTCCTTTCGACATTGAGCTCATCAAATATGAACCTTGAGATAAGGAAGAACAATCATGTGGCGATAAGACGCTTGCTTATCGCCCGTTTGCTCGCCCAAAAGTCACCCGCACTCTTCTTGCCAAGCCGCAGCGTCGTACGTGCGTTCATTCATTCAGCTTCCATTTGTCTTCACGCTGTAGGCGGGGGACACCTTGAACACGTGCTGGATAACTGCTGATACAAACAATGTCATATTTTAGCCAAGTCCCTTCACTCATGGATTTGGAAACCTTTTTTTTTTAACTCATTCACTGCCATTCCCAAATTTATTCGGATTTTGTTTTTTCTTGCTTGGGTGCCGATAAAGCGCTGGTCATGGCCTCTGGCAATGTCTTTTCCCTTCCATAAGGGGGCTGCATTTCACTTGTTAGATCTTTGTTACAGCTTCAGATGTTGTTAAATAATAATAATAATAATAATAATCATCATCATCATCATCATCATCATAATTCATAATCATAATCATAATCATAATAATACATTTCATTTATAAGCACTTTTCAAAACTCTCAAGGTCACTTTACAGTCACATGATCAGTTTTTCTGTGGGTGAGCAGTGGCAGCCACGCGCGCCAGCGTTAACTCAACCCGGAAATAACTCAAATAGATAGTAAACAAGCTAGGGAGTTACCAGATAGCTAATAGATAGCCAGCCAGCTATCTATCTAGCTAATAGTTAGCCAGCCAACTAGCTAGCAAGCTAATAGATAGCTATCCAGCTAATAGATAGCTATATAGATAGCTTCAAGTATTACATATAGAGCACACAGCAAATTAATGAATAACTCGTTTTCAAATCTGAAGTCAAGAATAATGACTTTTATTGTGGTTGACATCCAAAAATATGAAATTTTGGCTCAGATTTTAGCAATCATCATGGAAGTTTGATTTGCTTTCGCGGGCCGAAAAAAACGATGTGGCGGGCCGGATTTGGCCCGCGGGCCTTGACTTTGACACCTGTGTTCTAATTGTTTTTAATGTTTTATTTTTTTATATATTTAAATTTTTTAAATTTTTAATTTTATAATTTGCAGTCATTCCTAACTTCATCAGGAATACTGCTTAACTGCCTTTCTTTTCCCATTTTTTTTTTGCACATCACATATATCTGCTTCCATATTTGATGAAGGAAAAAAAGTGTCATCAATGCCCTTCATATTCTTCACGAAATTGCAAAACTGTCGAGGAGCGTTTTTTTTTTTTTTTTTTTTTTGTCTCGGGTCAGCGCTCCCGCCTGCCACACAGCGTCCATCTCTTTTCGCTTGTGAAATATTAATTCCCTTTCAGATGTGAGCAATTTGGCGGATGGGCTGCATATTTACATTTATATTTATACCAGAAAGAGAGACCGATGGAGGGGGGGGGGGTAGCCTGTTGACAAGAAAAAACCCATCAAACTCAAAACCCAGATTGTATTATTGTCTCAAATTTAAATAATCAACTCCCCTGCGATTGGCTGGCGACCAATCTGGGGCGATCTGCCTCAACTGGCATCGGCTGCGGCTCACTCGAGGAGCCTAATGGATGAACGTGGATGGATGATTTTCAGGCCGCGCGTTTTATGCTGGAAGGCTTCCAAAGCGATTCAAGGTCACCGAGAGATTGTTTTCGCTTCCTCTCAAGTGAGTTTCTTTTTTTTTTCGGTTATCGACCCCCATTTTATGGCATGTGTGAAGATTAGATTGATTTGGGCCCAGGAAGTCACCCAGATGGCGAAACAGCAAGCCATTCTGTACAAGCCGATAGAAGCAGCTGCTCACTCTGGTAGTGGAAATGTAGCGCACGTGCTGTACTTAAATCCACCCCCAACGCCTCTCATGTACTGCCGCGCCCACTTGCAACGCAAACAAATAAATAACTGACATTTTTATGACAATAATTTATGCTACGGTATTCGAAAGCGTGTATTATGTCTCTGGAAGCTAATGTGAACTTGGTCTGCATGCGCTGGTTGGCAGCAACCAGCAGGGGGAGCTGTTGATTCGAGCGCAAGGTATTTGATTCCTGAAAGAAGAACAATTGGTTACGAAAATTGAGCAATTATGTTACGGCTTGTCTCGTGACGAATTTTGGTTTATTCGGGAATTGAAAATATGGTTCTAAATTTGGTGTGTCTGTTAACACATTGACTGCCAGACGATGTGCAAAAATGTGTCCACTCCAGTGCCAGGGTTTTTGTCATTGTCAATCATAGTCCAGAATCCACTACTACACAAACATTCAATGCAGCGTAACAAACCTTAGATTCTCTTATTTCATAAGATGAAAAAAGTTATTTCCTAAATCATATGGGTCTGGAGTTATCTGAGCTTGAAATGAGGGCAGATATCCAAAATACAATATAATAATAATAATAATAATAATAATAATAATAATACATTTCATTTATAAGCGCCTTTCAAAACTCTCAAGGACACTTTACAGTCACAGGATAAGTTTTTTTGCGGGTGAGCAGCGGCAGCCGCACGTGCCAGCGTTCACTCAACCCGGAAGTAATGCACACATAATATAATAATAATAATAATAATAATAATAATAATAATCTTGATATGATAATAATCTTAATATGATGATAATACATTTTATTTGAATAATAATACATGTCATTTATACGCACCTTTCAAAACTCAAGGACACTTTACAGTCACAGGATAAGTTTTTCTGTGGGTGAGCAGCGGCAGCCACACGCACCAGCGTTCACTCAACCCACTCATATGAAGCTAACTAGCCAGCTACTAGATAGCTAATAGCTAGCTTGCTAGCCAGCCAGATATCTAGTAGATAGCTAGCGAGCCAGCTACATAGCAAATAGATAATGTAAATTTCTCCACTGTGAGACTAATAAAGGCATATCCAATAATATCCAATAATAATAATAATAATAATAATAATAATAATAAATACATTTCATTTATAAGCGCCTTTGAAAACTCTCAATGACACGTTACAGTCACATGATAAATTGAGTCGCACGATCTGCTTCTCGCCTCCTTGCAGATGTTTCAACGAGGAGAGCTGTCTGTCCCTGAAGCCTCTGGAAGGTTACCTGGTGGTCCTCCAGCCGGATGCCCCTCAGATCTCTTTATCCGGGGTGGGCCCCCATCTGGCTCGCCCGGCTCCCGAATTCGAGGCCACCCGGGGCGTCGCCTTATTCCCCGAGTTACGGATCGTCTGTTCGCTGACTCATGCGGTCAACACGGCTGCGCAAGGAATGGAAGGCGGCGGTGAGTCCAACGGACCATCGTCTGCCGAGTGAATCGGGTTATTCTGGTTGCTGGAATCGAACCAAACTGAACCACAACTGTATTTGATCCTGAGACCGGGTTTTTTTTGTAACCGTCAATTTTGCAGCGCTGATGTCCGATGCCGTGGCGCACACTTTGGACGGCTGTGAGGTTCAACCTCTGGGGGAGGAGCTAGATCTGGAGCGGGAGGAGCTTCTGGTCGATATGGACGTCGTGCGAGAGAGGGGCTTGGATATCATCAACACGACGGCCTACGTCGCCATCACAGGTCAAATAATCGACGTTTTTACATATGTAACTGGATCCACTTCAGTTTCTGATCAGTTTCTGATCCAGGTCTTCTGCAGCCTTTCTCAATCCAAAGGTCATGTGACATTGCGCAATTGCGCCACTATCCGAGAATTGAGGTGACTTGAACTGAGACCAGATCTCAGTTAGATTCATTTTGAAATCGGTTAGAATCAGTGACATGCGTAACTGGATTCACTTCAGTTTCTAATCCAGATCTTCTGCAGCCTTTCTCAATCCAAAGGTCATGTGACATTGCACAATTGCGCCACTATCCGAGAATTGAGGTGACTTGAACTGAGACCAGATCTCAGTTAGATTCATTTTGAAATCGGTTAGAATCAGTGACATGCGTAACTGGATTCACTTCAGTTTCTAATCCAGATCTTCTGCAGCCTTTCTCAATCCAAAGGTCATGTGACATTGCGCAATTGCGCCACTATCCGAGAATTGAGGTGACTTGAACTGAGACCAGATCTCAGTTAGATTCATTTCGAAATCGGTTAGAATCAGTGACATGTGTAACTGGATCCACTTCAGTTTCTAATCCAGATCTTCTGCAGCCTTTCTCAATCCAAAGGTCATGTGACATTGCGCAATTGCGCCACTATCCGAGAATTGAGGTGACTTGAACTGAGACCAGATCTCAGTTAGATTCATTTTGAAATCGGTTAGAATCAGTGACATGTGTAACTGGATCCACTTCAGTTTCTGATCGGTTTCTAATCCAGATCTTCTGCAGCCTTTCTCAATCCAAAGAAAGTCATGTGACATTGCACAATTGCGCCACTATCCAAGACTTGAGTTGACGTGAACTCAGTCCAGATCTCAGTTGGATTCATTTCAAAACCGGTTGGAATAAGTGACATATGCAACTGGATCCACTTCAGTTTATGATCAGTTTCTGATCCAGGTCAGCTGGAGCCTTTCTTAACCCAAAGAATGTCATGTGACATCGCACAATTGCGCCACTATCCGAGAATTGCGGTGACTTGAACTCAGACCAGATCTCAGTTGGATTCATTTTGAAATCGTTTGGAGTCACTGACATGTGTAAACGATACTCATTTGGAAATTTGAAACTGATCGTAATTAGTCCGTTTTTTCTGTTTTCATATCGCAAGTTCATGTCCCAGAAGATTCCGTTTTTTTTCCGGGGCGTTTTCTCATTTTCTGCTTCAGTCCGCACCCCCTTCTACTATTTTTTTTTTTCCTTCCGGGCCTTCAGGTGCCGAATCCATCTCCGTATACGAGGACGTCCTTCGCTCAGTCCGCTACCGACTCTCCAGGAGCTCGTCCCGCTTCGAGCGACGCTTCCGTCTGTCCTGCTCTGAGATGAACGGCAGATATACCAGCAATGAGTTGACGCTGGAGGTTCGAAGAGCTCCAAAGGAGCATTTTGGCGAAAATCCTCTTCCTTTCGTTAATTTCTTCGATCCTTTCTTAGGTCAACTTCCTCCACTCGTTGGACAGTATGTATCACCCATCCCACTTGATGGCCTCCCAGCAACAGTTTCTCCATCAACACGCCGGCGAACTCGGCGGACACGCTTTGCCCAGTCTCCACCGCAACTCAGGTGACCAGTCACATTTTGTCACTTTCGTTTGTCATTTATGCGTTTGTCAACACAAAATGCCGGACACGCCATCGGATCAATAATGATTCATTTTTTGTTATCAGTTGTCCCCGGGGCGGCCACCGTCATCATCATGGTGTGCGTGGCTTTTCTGGTGGTCATGGTGATCCTGGGCATTTACCGGATACGCTCCATCCACCGCCGCAGCGAGGAAGCTCGCCAGGCGGCCAAGGAGGGCGGCGGCCAGTGGGACGACTCGGCGCTCACGATCATCGTCAACCCCATGGAGGTAATGGCGCCCGTGGACGTGTGTGTGGGCTTGACCGGTTTTATTTGTGGGGAAAGCTACCTAGCTATGAGCTAGCTAGGAAGATACCTAGCTAGATATGAGCTAGCTAGGAGTAGCTAGCTCATAGCTAGCTAGAAAGATACCTAGCTAGATATGAGCTAGCTAGGAGTGTCTAGCTAATAGCTAGCTAGAAAGCTACATAGACTTGGTAACACAATGTGGTTCATGTACTCAAAAGTACGACATTAAGTAATCTAGCTAGCTACAAGTTAACGATTCCTAGCTAGCTAGCTAACTACTCGTAGCGAGCTAGGTAGCTTTCTCGATAGCTCGTAGCTGGTTAGAAAGCTATCTAGCTATCTGGCTAGCTAGGTAGCTTTCTAGATAGCTGGTGGCTATCTAGATAGCTTTCTAGCCAGCTATGATCTAGCTACGCCGACCTAGTAGCTTTCTAGCTAGCTATTGGCTAGCTACTCCTAGCTAGCTCATATCTAGCTCAGAACCTTTCTAGCTAGCTATGAGCTAGCTACTCCTAGCTAGCTAATAGCTTTCTAGCTAACTACTCCTAGCTAGCTCATAGGTATCCTTCTAGCTCCTAGCTAGCGCGTAGGTAGCTGGGTAGATTTCTAGCTAGCTATGAGCTAGCTAGGAGTAGCTACCTAGAGTTTAGAGCCCTTATTTAGTCTCACAGCTTTTTTTCAGTCCCTGTGAATCATGAAAGATGCTAGCAAGCTACTGCTAGCTAGTAGCTTTACAGCTGGCTATGAGGTAGATGCTCCTAGCTTGCTAATATCTAGCTTGGCAGCTTTCTAGCTAGTTATGAGCTAGCTACTCTTAGCTAGCTCATATCTAGCTAGGTAACTTTCTAGCTAGCTACGAGCTAGCTCATAGGTAGCTAGGTAGATTTCTAACGAGCTACGCGCTAACTCTTAGGTAGATAGGTAGCTTTCTAACTAGCTACAAGTTAGCGACTCCTGGCTAGCTCATAGTGAATTAAGTAGCTTTCTAGCTAGCTATGAGCTTGCTACTCCTATCTATTTCATAGCTAAATAGGTAGCTTTCTAGCGAGCTACAAGCTAACTACTCCTAGCTAGCTCATAGCTACCTACGATTTAATATTTTGTTTTCTTAGTACGATCAATATTTGAGTAAACAAAAGCTTTCATTTTGACAAGGTATCAAAACCGGCATTGTAGCTACAGTAAAGTCTCGTTATATCGATATACAAGGGAGTCCGAAAAAATATCGATATAACCGGGACTATCGATATATCCGACCCTGTTTGCATGAATAGAAATAGTATCGATATAACCGGGACTATCGATATATCCGATATCGATATAACGAGACTTTACTGTAATTAGTAAGAATTGATTTCTACTTTTTACTTGAGAAAATATATTTTTTAACGTATCAAGAGTTGTACCTAAGTGAGTACTTTCGCCACCAACAATCGAAAGTTATTGTTGCAATTGAAAATGTTTATTATTATTATTATTGTGAGTTGTTAAAATGTTGCATGTTTTTATTCATCTTTTCATTGATCTATTTATCGATTTATTTGTTTATTTATTTATTTATTTTTCTCCTCACTGTGACCACTTTTCCCCCCTCTGCTGTTACCCCAGTCCTACGAGTCTCGCCTGGGTATGTCCGCTGAAACGGAGGCAGATGTTGAGGAAGAGGAGGAGGAAGAAGAAGATGAGGACGAAGTGGCCGAATCTGCCGACAACGCCAGCGATGACCAACGGATCATCTTCAAGAAGGAGATCCGGGACGGCAACGCCCGTCGCTACTGAGCTGCATGTAAACACACCCCCCCCACCCCCCGCCTGCACCGGTTCTCACGGAAACCGACACTTTTACCGTCATGTATGGAATGTATATCTGCAAAAAAAAACGAAAAAAAAACACGATGCACAACACATTCGATGTAATACTCAGCCACACGACGCCGTACGTGACCTATAGAGGCCGCCGTCATTGTCGGCGGCGGCGTTCGGTCCTCCACTTCGATGTTCGTCGGCACAATGTATGAGGTAGCTACTCCTAGCTAGCTCACAGCTAGCTAGGTAGGTTTCTAGCTAACTACTCCTAGATAGCTCATAGGTAGCTAGGTATCCTTCTAGCTCCTAGCTAGCGCGTAGGTAGCTGGGTAGATTTCTAGCTAGCTATGAGCTAGCTAGGAATAGCTACCTAGAGTTTAGAGCCCTTATTTAGTTTCACAGCTTTTTTTCAGTCCCCGTGAATCATGAAAGAAGCTAGCTATCTACTCCTTGCTAGTAGCTTTACAGCTGGCTATGAGGTAGATGCTCCTAGCTAGCTCATATCTAGCTAGGCAGCTTTCTAGCTAGCTATTTGCGAGCTAGGTAATGTATGAGCTAGCTAGTCCTAGCTAGCTCACAGCTAGCTAGGTAGGTTTCTAGCTAACTACGCCTAGATAGCTCATAGATAGCTAGGTATCCTTCTAGCTCCTAGCTAGCGCGTAGGTAGCTGGGTAGATTTCTAGCTAGCTATGAGCTAGCTAGGAGTAGCTACCTAGAGTTTAGTTTATCCACGACATGTTAATTGATCTGCCTGAGCCACGCCAACGATTTTGTGGTGCGCCCGTTGGCCATCACGTCATGCTAATGACAATAACAATAACACAAAACGTGTCTGTATCGTGCGATTGATGCTGGATGAATGCGGCTGAAGAACAACACTTGATTGTATTTTTCGTTTATTCTTGAACACAAATAGAAACGGGGACCCCTTCGCTCGAATGACATGACGCTACGACAAACACGCACAAGTTATTGGACCGAGCCACAAGGTCTGCCTACGCACAAGCTGTCTCCCCTCCGCCATTTTGCCAGCCCTCTCGATACATTCCGCCATGAACTTTAATGTGACTTTCATCAGCTAAGGAGACATAGGGACACACTCCAAAAAAAAAAAAAAAATCGGGGAGGCGATCACAACCGCGTTGGAAGATTTGGAACGTTCTACCAAAATATTTGGAAAAATAATTACTGTATTTATTCGAGTATAACACTAAATTGTCTGAATTATTTCTTTCATAAAAATGCAGTACAGTGATACCTCGGTTTACGAACTTTTCAGTTTACGAACGTTACATTTATGAAAATTTTACCTTGGCATACAAACTTTTTTCGTACACGGAGCTTCCCGTGGGAACCCAATTTCAAACATGATAAAAACATACAGTAAAGTCTCGTTATATCGATATTCAAGGGAGTCCGAAAAAATATCGATATAACCGGGGCTATCGATATATCCGACCCTGTTTGCATGTAATTTTCTCCGTGCGTGCATAGAAATAGTATCGATATAACCGGGACTATCGATATATCCGATATCGATATAACGAGACTTTACTGTATTTATGAAACTCATAAAAATGTGATTTTAAGACCCAATTTTTTTAGCCTGTGCTCACTCAGAAATCACTTTAAAACGGCATAATTCTTGATTAAATTTTTCCAGGTTTTTCGCAAGTCCGTCACACACACACACACACACACACACATTCCTGTTTCATCAGTTTTATGAGGTCCGAATAACTCCAGATAAGGAGTGAGGACCACCGTTGCTGACAAGTTTAGAGAAGAACTTGTGTTACATTTGAACACTAAATATCACCCCATTTCCCCCTTCAGCTTCTTTAAAAACAAAGAAATAAAAAAAATGGACTTGAAACTGAAATAACAGCAGGAGTGAGGTTTCTGACTGGGTACATTCAAAGTCCTCACTCCTGTAGTGAATTTGGTTAAAATATCGTTTTACTTTTTGTGGTATCAACTTTTTCCTTTCATGAACCACGCACACACACACACATAAAAACACACGACGAGTGAAAAGTGTGTGTATCCAAGTGAAATGAAAATACACACCAAAAAACATTTTGGGTGAATTTGTGAGGACCTTTCTGAAACTTTAACAGATGCATATATAGACCCTCTAGAAGCCTTCAGAATGAACAACTTGTGAGGACCGGCCAAAATTTCCTCACTACATAGCGTATAAAATGTTAGTGGTCCTCACAAGACTAGTCATACACACATATACACACTTCACTGCCCCCCCCCCCCCCCCCCACGCCCCCCCCCCCCCTTGCCGTCCCCGGAATGTCAACTCAGTTTGGGCAATTTTGACTGTATTGATTGTAATGAATTTTATGTACATACAATGAGAAATATTATTGATGATTATTATTATTATTGGACTGAATTCTTATGATAACTCCAGTCACTTTTCAGCACACCCGAAGAGGGAGCATATGTTTATTTCCCTTATTCCAGCATAGTAGGAAAATAATACTAGTAGTTGACGTGAGGATGAAATCTGGCTTGATGCCTGTGTTTTACTTTTGTGTGTGATAATGTTGTATTTAAAAAAAAAATGTCAATATAGGAAATACGGAGAAAAAGCAAAGGGAGACATATTGTGATCCCTCCAACTGTACATAAACGTGGCATTGTTGTCTTTCACACTCTTTTCCATGACTATTCTATTTTACTTCTTTCATCTGATATATTTTTTTTCAGTGAAGGTACAACCTGTGCTTCCCACCGGCCCTTCCGACACTTCCCCATCCCGATTATACCCCCCTACCACCACCACCACCTCCGTGTCTCTTGCTGTCCGTCTGTGTAACCTATCAATGTGCAGTGCTATTAAAAACATGTTCGTAAATAAAAATGAAGCCTTTTTGTGTGTTTTTTTGCGCGATTGGTGATGCCACAAAAGAGAATATAGTAAATAACTTATACTGTATTACAATTGCTACTGGAATATTACCTCAAATTACCGATACACCAATGACAACAATAATAATACATTTCATTTATAAGCGCCTTTCAAAACTCAAGGTCACTTGACAGCCACAGGGTATGTTTTTCTGTGGGTGAGCAGTGGCAGCCACACGCGCCAGCGTTCACCCAACCCGGAAGTAGCTCAGATAGAAAGCTAGCTAGATAGCTAATGGATAGCTAATAAATAGGTAATAGATAGCCAACTAGACAGCTTATAGATAGCCAGCCAGCCAATGGTTAGCTAATAAATAGCTAATAGATAGCCAGCTAGACAGCTAATAGCTAGCCAGATAGCTAATAGATAGCCAGTCAGCCAGCTAGCCTGGAAGACAGCTAGCTAGCAAGCCAACCAGATAGCCAGCTAACCAGTCAACCAGAATTTAATTGAGAATGAAGTTGCGTCATATTTCGCATTCGCTCAACCCGGAAGTAACTCAAATAGACAGAAAGCTAGCTAGATAGCTAATAGATAGCTAATAGACACATAGCTCGAGCTAGCGCAAATAGATTGCTAGAGCTAATAGATAGCTATCTAGAGCTAACATATCTATTGCTAGATAGCTACAGCTAGTAGTGATTTTGCTATATTGACATTTATCTGCTGATGTATACCGTGAGAAAATTGTGGATGGTTATTATTTAAATTAAATTAAACTTTAAATTAACTGCTTTTGAAACCTTCAGGTAACGAAACCGTACTGTAGTAGATTTTTTTCAATAAAAAAATCGATCCATAAAATACAAAAAAGCACACGATTGAAAGTACGTGTAATTCTGTACATCCGGGTTTTGGGAACTTTTTTAATGAATCGGTGGTCACGTGATTTCATTTTCTGTTTTACATAGTCGGAAAGACTCGTTATTTGGTTTGATAAAGTCGAACACGATGAAATAAAGTTTTCTAAAGGTTTCGCCCTATGTTTCTTACTGTCAAACAACCGGTGAACTTTGATATTTTAGAACAAACATTTCGACGGGACGCCATCAGCAAGTTTGTACGCCGGTTTACGTATGTAAACCCGTTGGAGAATACAATTCCGACGTTCCAAAACCAAGGCGTCCTCTCCGGGTTAATCGAGCTTGCACTGTGCGGTGTGTCATGGAGGTGGAAGCGGGGCTAAAAAGCCGCTCCTATCGCACCACACACCGGAGGATTTAGTGTCTGTTCCCGTGACAGGTGACAGTTCCCGGGTGTCAACTTCAGCAGGAAAAACAACAAAGCGAGCAGACTCATCGAAGAAGGAGGTGGTGAGCTCTCGGCAGCACCTTCTGTCGGCGGTGAGTTGTACGTCACGAAATCCGTCTCTCGGTGCGTCTTCGGCGGCGAGCTGATTTGATCCCCGCCGCTGGTCTTGGGTCGTTAGCATTATCGCTAGTTAGCTTAGCGAGCTAACATTTAGCTTGCTATTGTTATTTGCCGTTTTCGACCCGTTTCGGAAAAATGCTACGTTTGGAAGTCCACTGCTATTACAACAATAAGCATTTTAACGCACCATTATTAAGACAATTTTATGTTTTCCTGGACAATTGCGTAGTTAATCTCAGAATGAAGATCATTGTTGATATCATTTGTAAAATGACAATGAACTCTAATGAGCACCTCCGTCCTGTTTCTGATTTCGTTGTGGATCTGGCATTTTCGTTATTTATTAAACAAACATAAGTAAATGATTGATACAAAAACGAGAATATAACTGTTAATATTGAAATGGCGTGTGAACAGGTGTCACATTGGCATAATTCGCACTCACTGGACATTTGATTTAGGGATGTGATAATTTTGTTCAATAATAATTCCTCACACATTTTCTAATACCATATTAAAGTGCATTTAAATAGCGTTGAAATGATGGATATATTTTTGTTCGATGAAAAATAAGGAAATAATGGAATTTTTAATTTTCGAAATATGAGGGTATTTTTATGCCTGTAATTACACAGTTCAAACAATGCAAATCTGTGACCGAGTTCTTTATTACAGTTTAAACTATCATAACTTTCTTAATGTTTGGCAGATCGTAACGAGTAAGGTACCATTGGAACGCTTTTGAAATTCTAAACAGGAACGGAAAACACAAGAAAAGATTCAAAATATAAATTAACAAATATCAACGATCAAATGTAGGAAAAATGGCTGTCACTGAATACTAGGAAGGAAAATTGCAAGCTCTAGAAATATATATGCTAATGCTTCTTTTTGCTTGAACCTTGGCAGTTTGGATTGGATTTGCCTTCATTAGTCTCGCAGTGGAGAAATTTACAAATTAATTTACAATTTACATTTATGGAGAGAAAAATATATTCTACCACTTCTATGAGTTATTACAATACAATTTACTCACCTTTCTAAACTGTAGTGTTAGCAAAATAGCATACAATTCAATACATTTTTCCCCCGTTTCTCGTTGTATTCGGAAATTTCAAGAACCAGCATGGAGGGAAACGTGTAATACGTCATCATAAACTGCATAGCTTGGAAAATCCCACCAAAAACCATGGCGGACTTCACAAAAATGCAATGATATACGACTGCGAGTACAGAGTGCGCTCGGTTCACTGGAAAGAAACAATCGCGGTGGAATGTAGCTCACTGTAGCGTACCTATTTGATTTCAGAACAACTCTGCTTAATTTATAAACTGTAATAATACTCAGTTTTGGTATGTTTGCAAAACGTCATATTTACAGTTGTCGTTAAGTGTGTTTTAGAACTGCGCTGTAACTTGCTGAGCCTTGTTTCTAATATTTTTGACCATCTTAACGGGCAACTGACATCACTTTTTTGTTTCCTAACTGACATCCGAAAAACGTTTTATAGCATCTAAAATACCCAAAACATGCAGTATGATATTTTTAGTCAAATGCAAAACACAAAAACAAGTGTCCAAAGACTACAGCAAAATATATTGACGTGATGGAAGGACTGCTACAATGTGTCATTTTTTTCGGTCAGGGGCGTTCCTTTGGTGACGTCACGTACGGACTCGTCACCAACTCAAAAACAAGACAACCGGAATATTCAGCGCGAGTCTTAAAACGTAAAATATAGCTATATGCGGTGGAATCTTTGTAAAATACGCTCTGTAGAAGTCATTTGAAGCCATTTTACAAATTATAGACACAACTTGTCCGGAGACGTATTTCATCATAAATTGTCCCATGAATGTGAATGTGTATTTTTTTTTTTCTTATGTGCGTTGGCTGAAATCCAACTGGGCTCAAGTTCACACCGTGACCCTGATGAAGACAAGTGCAATATGTACAAACCGAAAATATATAAACAGATGGTCTGCTACAAAAATATTATATGAGATCAGATTACACCTGTAGTGTCCGTTGTGTCTTGTTTACAATCCTCTTACTTCCATCGTGATAAACATCTCGGCGCCATGTGAATCGGCCATGTCTGTAATTGATAACAGAGGTCGGAGTTTTATATTCTGTGGTGTGCTGGAGAGCAGAGGCGAGAAAAATGATCTCCGTTGTGATTTATATTTCCGATGGTTCATTTTGGGAAGTTGTAGCTCATCTCAAAGGGGGAGTGGAGTCGAATCGGCCAGACTCAACTGTTGATTGGATTTCAATGTGTGTATCTTTACTGTACTCGTAGTCGTATGATTTATTATTTTCTGGGCCTGGAGATACACAAAGTCACTTCAAAATACTGTTTTTCTTCAGTATTTTTATTTTTATATTTGAATTGTATTGTATTGGATGAGCCTTTATTAGTCTCCCAGTGGAGAAATGTACATTTCACAGCAGCAAAGTGATGAAAAGAAAGAAAGAAGTAGAAAAACAAAATACGGGAGCTGCTGTGAAGGCAGCCACTCTGGCGGCGGCCATCTTGAAGTCAACAACAACAACAAAAATAAAATGATAGGGCGACACAGAGACAGTCATTCAATCTTAACCACTTTCTGCACCCTCTTTGTTGTTTGAAAGCAGTTCTCGATGAACGAGGAGAGGATAAAAAGTGTCTTTTTCACCAGTGGATCGGGGACGTCATGGTGAAATGTGCACGTCTGCTACAAGCTAAATATTGAAAGCAAACGTGAAGCTGTAGCATCCGTTGATGAAAGAGATTGTCTCACATCTCCTGTCCCATGTACAGTAAATCCGCTTCAATTCCAAGCCGCGACCGTTCCACTACGCATCGGCACTGTTGCGCTGTTGCGCTTTCTTCTCATCATAAGATAATAATAATAATAATAATAATAATAATAATAATAATAATAATCTTCTTTTCATTTCTGCTTTTCCAATAATAATAATAATAATAATAATAATAATAATAATAATAATAATAATAATAATAATAATGTATTTACTTTCTAAGCGCGTTTCAAAAGGACACTTTACAGTCACAGGATAAGAACTTTTTTGTTGTTGTGCGGGTGAGCAGCGGCGGCCATTTGCTCCAGCCTTCACTCTACCCGGAAGTAACACAGCAGCAAAGTTATTAAAGGAAGAGGAAAGGAAAGAAAGAAGTAGAAAAACAAAATACAGGAGTTGCTGGAAAGGCAGCCACTCTTCACGGCGCCATCTTGAAGTAAAACGAAAAAAAAAAAAATAATAACAAATAATATGACAACACAAAGACACAGAGAGTCATTAATTCTTCAGCACTTGCTGTACCCTCTTTGTGACATGAAGCAGTTCTAGATGAAAGAGGAGAAGATAGATAATAACTTATTGCTTGTTGGGTTTCATTGTGTGTATATTTTATCATACTCATCGTGATATGATTTGTTATTTTCTAGGCCTGAAGATGCGCATGAGATCACTTCAAAATACTGTTTTAGTCTTTGTATTTATTTATTTATTTATTTGCATATTATGGTCTGTGAAGTAAGTCCTATTAAAGCTTTGTTTTACAAAGCGCAAAGTCAGTTGGAAGCGAAAGTGGCGGAGCGTGTCTATGCGTGCGCTGGCCCATCTCAGCCTCATTATTCATGCTCGAACGTAACAAGGAAGTGACACGGAAAACAACAGATGGAGCTTTAAAGGACAACCGACGTCTCCGGACAAGTTGTGTCCATAATTTGTACAATAACAATAACACGCGGAATCTATGCTTTCCCCTCAGTTCTCAAGCGGCTCGATCGGGATTGCCTCATCCTTGTGTTGCCATGGCGATGCGGGAGCTGGTGGAGGCCGAATGCGGCGGGGCCAACCCGCTGATGAAATTGACCGGTCACATGACCAAAGACGACGGCGCGTGGCGGCACCTCGCCACACCGACGGTGAGCGAGCGCGTTTGCCCAAACGTCGCCACATTGACAAACGTGTCTTGTTCTTGTTGTGTTTATTATTTTGCTTTGTGTTGACTATCAGCCGCCATTTGTACTTCTTTGAAGGTGTCGGACGTTTCGCTTCTCATCCAAGAGGCTCAACCTGACGTACATATGCGCCTAAAAGCTAGCAAGCACTCATTTGACGACAATGAGGTTAGTAAAAGAAGCTAAACAGCAAAACCCTTCACTAAATCGCCATGGTGGGGTCAAGTTTAATTTGATCGTTCTTACAACAGACATCTTTGACCACATTGGCTTTGTTATGCTGATGAGGTGATACCAGAGCAAATGGGGCAATCACGCCAGTCGTAGACCCCATAATCAGGCAGGACAATAGGGGTAATCAGTGTAGCCTTAGGAAATAGTCATCTGCTCTCTGGACAGTAGGGAGAGATAGATATATAGGGCCAAAACTACCAGCAAAATGTTAGTTTGCCGACGAAGCCTCTTGGATGAGAAGCAAAACGTCCGACACCCTCAAAGAAGTACAGATGACGGCTTAAGAAACCTTTTCATCGATGGACATCTCCTGTACAACCGAGAGCTTCGACAGACATATAGCTGCATCTGTTGTAAAAGCGCTATATACATTTGGGTGAATTTTATTGTATTGTTATTTTTACATTTTGATTCAAACCAGATTCCGCCCACCCCCATCGAAATCGCAACGGAAGATGAGGTCAGTGAGCCTATTTTCACCCCAGCCCACGGTCTGATTGTGGTGAGCTTAAAAACGCGACGCTAACCGTCTCTTTGGGTTTGTTCCCAGCTGGTCAACGAATTCCTTCAGGCGCCCCCACGTCCCCCCCACACCTTCGATATGGGTCAGCTGCTGGAGGAGATGCAGCAGATCGACCAGCAGAGTTACAGACAAGCTCCTCAGCGAGGTTTTTAAAAAAAAAAAAATTTTTTTTAATTTACAGACAGTCATTTTCTGCACGTCACGCGGGTCTCCAGCCTTGCTTGAACGCAACGTTTTAATTTGGCGTCGCAGCTCCAGATGTGGCGGCGTTAGCTCTTTCGGGCGACTGGGCGGCGGAGTTTGTCTCAGGCTCGGAATCCACGTTCACGTCGGGCCTCGTCGCACTTGGCGATGCCGCCGATGCAGATTGGACCAAAGAATTCATCGCTCAGGCTGCCGGTATTTTTTTTTTTGTATTCTATTTCTGTATTTTATTTGGCGCCACGGCGTGAGTTCATGCGGCGTAGGAATGGCACTTTAACGGACTGCGTGACGATCGTTTTCGTTCCCACGTCCTCTTTCCGCTTCATCTCTTGCTTTTCACTTTCGACCATATTGGTTTTTGCATAATTTAGACGTCTCGGATTTCTTCAAATGGTGGCTGCCACTCAACGGACACCACAGCCCTAGTCGGACTTGATTAACTTTTATTTTATTTTATTTTATTTTATTTTATTTTATTTTATTTTATTTTATTTTGTTATACTTTTTTATTCTATTTCTATTTATTTTATTCTATTCCATTTCATTTCATATTTTATTTTATTTTATATTTTATTGTATTTTACTTCATTTTATTTTACATTTTATTGTATTTTATTTCATTTCATTTCATACTTTATTTAATTTTATTTCATTTCATATATTATGTAATTTTATTTTATTTCATTTCATATTTTATCTTCTTTTATTGTTTAATGAATTTTCTATCGATTTTTTTTTTTCATTTCATTTCTTATTTCATATTATATTTTATTTTATTTTTTATCTTGTTTTATGTATTTGTTTGTCTTCATTTTATTCTTTATTTCATTTTTTATGTAATGTTTTATTTATATTTTATTTTATTTCATTTTATTTCATTTCTTATGTCATTTTTAATTTTATTTCTATTTTATTTTCTATTTTATTTTATTTTATTTTACTCTATATTTTACTCTATATTATTTTATTTTATTTTACTCTATTTTATTCTGTTATTCTTTTTTTATTCTATTTCTATTTATTTTATTTTATTCCATTTCATTTCATATTTTCTTTTCTTTTCTTTTATTTTCTTTTATTTTCTTTTATTCCATTTTATTCAATTTCATTCCGTTTCATTTCCTTTCTTGTTTTATTTTATTGTATTCCATTTCGTTTCATATTTTATCTTATTTTATAAAAAATCCAAATCAAGGATGCATCAATTCTCTTTGTCTTGGCTGTATTATTTAAAAAAATATATATATGTATATATTTTTGTATATTTTCTTTTATTTTCCCTTTCCAGATCCTGGACGCTGGGCGGAGGAATATCTGGAACAGTCAGAGGAGAAGCTTTGGCTGGGAGACTTTGGAGACAAGGAGAATGAGTGGTGAGCAAGCAACAAATGGTTTTTTTTTTCATGCTTGGGTGCTGATAAAGCTCTGGCTATGGACTCTGGTTGGCACTGATTTTTCTTTTCCACAAGAGGGCAGCATTTTCCAGCACGTTGTTCCAGCTTCAGCTGTTGTTAAAGCGCTATATGAACCAATATGTATTGTATTTTATACAGCCGCCCCCATTTCATGCTCATATAACTCCATACCCATATAATTTAGGAATTAACCCTTGTATTGATGAAAGAATGGATTCCAAGGTTTCTAACGCTGCATTGAATGTTTATTTAGTCCTAAAACTCAATACTCTGTGGGTCCTGGCATTCAAGTGACAATGACAACAACCCTGGCACTGGAATGGACACATTTTTGCACATTGTCTGGCAGTGAATGAGTGGAAAACGACCATTCATCATTTCACAGGACAAAAGAATACCAGCCGGGAGACGAGTTGAGACAGACGGCCAACGAGCTGGTCTCCAAGGTTCACGACCCCAAGCTACAAAACACGGAGGTGAGTCGGCACGTCCGGTCCAACCCACGCGACCGACCCCCCCCCCCCCCCCCTCCACCACCACCTACACCCCACTCATTTTGCACATGCGCCACTCGACTTTCTCTCCGTTCCTTTATATTCTGCTGTGTAGTTCCTGCGGTTCGTTAGGCAAATTGGCGAGGGCAGTGTGACAGTGGAGAACGGGACAGACAAACGGCTGACAGATAAAGCTCAGGCCCAGGAGGCTCGCAACTGGGCTTCCAACCTCAAGCAGGTACGAGCCGCCTGCCTGTGACAAAAAGACGTGAGTGACGCTTGTCCTCTGGCGAAAAGGCCATTGGCCCGTTTTGAAAACAACTGGGCCAATCTTGTGCCTGCGCAGGTTGCGTGATCTCTTGCGCAGCCGATTGCGTAGTCCGCGCAAGAGATTTGGCAATCTGTTGCGCATTCCGTTGCGCACGTTACACATGTTGCACATGTTGCGCATTCCGTTGCACATGTTGCGCTATTTATTGCGCAATCCCCTGCAAATCCTTGCCGATTAGTTGCGCATGCAGCACAGTCCGTTGCGCATGTTGGGCAATCTGTTGCGCATGTTGCTCAATCCGTTTCACATGTTGCGCATTCCGTTGCACATGTTGTGCAATCTGTTGCGCCCATCCCCTGCCAATGCTGGGCAATTAGTTGCGCATGCGGCACAGTCCGTTGCGCATGTTGGGCAATCTGTTGCGCATGTTGCTCAATCCGTTGCACATGTTGTGCAATCTGTTGCGCAATCCCCTGCAGATGCTGGGCAATTAGTTGCGCATGCGACAGTCCGTTGCGCATGTTGGGCAATCTGTTGCGCATGTTGCTCAATCCGTTGCACATGTTGCGCAATCCCATGCAAATGCTGGGCAATTAGTTGCACATGCGGCACAGTCCGTTGCGCATGTTGGGCAATCTGTTGCGCATGTTGCTCAATCCGTTGCAAATGTTGTGCAATCTGCAATTAGTTGCACGTGCTTGCGCAACCCGCGCAACGGATTGCGCAATCCGTTGCATCTGCGCATAAGTATGCGATGCAGAGAAAAATATCCTGTGACTGTAAAGTTTTGAAAGGCGCTTATAAATGAAATGTATTACAGTAAAGTCTCGTTATATTGATATCGGATATATCGATAGTCCCAGTTATATCGATATTTTTTCGGACTCCCTTGGATATCGATATAACGAGACTTTACTGTAATATAATTATATCAATTCCACATTTTATTCCTAAAAATATCAACCATGATTCATTTTCACTGCGGTTTTCACTTCCTGCCTGTAAAAAAAGCCGGCAGTCAAACATAGATAGAACACTCACTTTTGCCAAGTAATGACACCAAACAGATTCAAATCCCATTTGCGCTCTTCCTGTTTTGTATCAATTATTTTATTTTGGGTTGGGGGTGGAGTTTGGGGTCTTGTCATTTTGCCGTTTCCGTGTGCGTTTTTTTGGATTGGATTTATCTTTATTAGTCTTGCAGTGTGATGTCAAACAGCTTCCTAAACGCAGGCCTCTAATGTTACCATTGTCCTCTTCCTGTTTTTTTTGAACCCCGAATGAACAACCGCAAACCATCTCCTTCCTTTACCCTCGAAACAAAATCTCCTTCAAAACCTCCAAAACTGTCCCGTTCCTCCTCCTCGTCCTCCTTCTCGGCGTAGTTCCTGATGGAAACCGGGGGAGGGAGTCTTCCCTTGGAATCCACAGAGGGGAATGAGAAGATTGACAAAGCTAAAGCTAAGCAGGCACAACAGTGGGCCAAAGTCGTCAGGCAGGTAGGACGAACCGCCACGATGGCGCCACCGCGAGACTGCAGTTACCCACTTTGCCCCTCACTGGGAGATGCGCCCGGTAACCTCCTCCAGTGCCTTTCATCAGCAGCGAGTGTACAGAAGAAAACAGGCTTTTTCCTCTATCTTTTCCACCTTTCTTTTCCATTCACCTTCCGTGAACTCCCTCCACCCTGATTTATCCCCCCCCCCCCCCCAATTCTCACCCCTTCCATCATCAAACTTAAGAGCGTGTAACTTGTCTTTGTCAGGTGTCGCAGGAGTCCGCCGAAGCTTGGGTGGACGAGTTCACCGCAGCCGGACCCGATTTCCACCAAGCCAAAGCCGCGGTGGAGGTGAGGCGGAGCCAGCGGTGAACCGCGTTGCTAATTGGATGCAGGAAGAGGGTTGAAAAAAGTGGTAGGGGGGGTTGGAGATGAATTATGGGACTTGTCGAAGCGGGAGGGGATTCTTCCACACTTTCCGCCTGCTCATAAATCGTCTTTTTAACGCATTCACTGCCAGACAATGTGCAAAAATGTGTCCAGTTCAGTGCCAGGGTTTTTGTCATTGTCACTCAAATTCTAGGACCCACAGAATATTGAGTTTTAGGACTACATCAACATTCATTGCAGCCTAACAAAAACTTAGACTCTCTTCTTTCAGCCGAAAAAAATATTTCTATATTATATGGGTCTGGAGTTATATGAGCTTGAAATGGGGGCAGGTGTACAAAAGGTCATTTTATTATTAAATTTTTTAATTTTTTATTTTTTTATTTTTTGTTTGTTGTTTTTTGTTTTTAATTTTAAATTTATTTATTTATTTATTTATTTTTTCTTGTTTGTTGTTTGTGACTTATTATTTATTTCTTATTTATTATTTATTATTTATTTTCTTTCGTTTTTTCGATTTTTTTTTTTGTGACTTATTTTTTATTTTTTATTTTATTTTTTGTTGTTTGTTGTTTGTGATTTAATATTTATTATTTATTATTTATTATAATTTTTTTTCTTTCGTTTTTTTCGATTTTTCGATTTTTTTTTTGTGACTTATTATTTATTTTTTATTTTATTATTTATTATTTATTATCTTTCGTTTTTTCGATTTTTCGTTTTTTTTTGTGACTTATTATTCATTTTTTATTTTTTATTTTATTTTTTGTTATTTATTATTTATTATTTATTATTAATTTTTTTTCTTTCGTTTTGTCGATTTTTCGATTTTTTTGTTTTTGTTTTTTTTGTTTGTGACTTATTATTTTTTATTTATTATTTATTATTTATTATTTATTATTTGTTATTTATTATTCATTATATCCTCGCAGAGTGATGTGGATTTCTGGGAGAAATTGCAACAGGAGTGGGAGGAGATGGCCAAACGGGACGCCGAGAGTCACCCTTGGCTTTCAGACTTTGATCAGCTACTCAGCTCGTCTTACGACAAGGTTTCTTTCAGCGGCGTTTCCGTTTGCACGCCATTCGGAATCGTCGCACGGTTTGACCCGAGACCCGCTTTCTTTTTTTTTTTTTTTTTTTCTTCCCAGGGGTACCAGTTTGAAGAAGACAACCCTTACCTGTCCCACCAGGACCCTCTAACAGAGGGCGTGAAGAGGATGGAAGGCCGGGGATATCCCCGGGGCCGTTCGCTTCTTTGAGAGTGCCGTACAGAAAGAACCCGACAATCAACTGGTGAGCTTGCAAAAGCCGACTGATTCCCGCTTTATTTTATTTTGTTTGTTATTATTTATTTCGATTATTTGGTTTTTGTTTATTTTATTAGGTTATTTTTTTGTTTGTTTTATTATTAGTTTTATTTATTTTTATTTTATTTGTATTTTTTGTTTCTTTTATGTAATTTGTTTTTGTTATTTTCTTTTTATTTTATTTTTGTTTTGGTTATTTGTTTTTGTTGTTTATTCATTTAATCATTATTTCATTTAATTTTATTTGTCTTTATTTGTTTTCATTTTAATTGTTTTTTTGTTTATTTTATTTCATTTAATGGTATTTGTTTTTATTTGTTTTTTGTTTATTTTATTTTATTCATTTTTTGTTTATCTATTTCTATTTTATGTGTTTTTTTTGTTTATTTTATTTTATTTTTTTGTTTTTTGTATTTTTTGTCTTCGTTTATTTTTTATTGGTTTTTGTGTTTATATTATTTCTTTTAGTTTTATTTGTTTTAATTTGTTTCAATTTTATTCGCTTTTTCCTTTATTTTATTTGTTCTGTTTGCTTTAATGTTATTTGTTTTTTTTATTTTATTTATTTTTGTTTATGTGTTTTTATTTTTATATATCTTTTCATTTTAATGTTTTTTTCATGTAATTTTATTTGTTTTTATTTGTTTTAATTGTATTTGCTTTTTTCACTCGATTTTATTTTTTTGTTCGTTTATCTATTTCTTTATTCAATAATACATTTTATTAATAAGCTTTCTGTAACTCTTTTGTTTATTTATCCATATATATTTATTTACCTGATCTCACTTTTTTTTATTCATGTAACAAGAATAATAGTAATACATTTCATTCATAAGCGTACAGTGAGACCTCAACTTACGAACTTAATTGGTTCCCAGACAGAGTGTGTAAGGTGAAAAGTGTGTATCTCAAAAAAAAAAAATTCCATTAGGAAACCATTAAAATGGGAATAATCTGTTCCCGGGTTCCATAAAATACACTTTTCAACTAAATAAGCCTTAAAACTACACACAACATACCTTATTCTATGTATAATAAATGCGCTATTGTATTGTAATGAAAGAAATACACTGCATTGTATCATAAAGTCACTTTATTTACATTTGTGATGGTCATTTATGGCTTGATGGAATGGCGTTGGAGGTCGAAGGTCAAAGGGAATTGCTGTTTGGAAAGAGAGGCGCATTACATGGGGACTGTAATTAAAGAAATAAACTGTGCTGTAAAATAAAGTTTTATTGACCTTTTTGATGGTCGTTGATGGCTTATGGAAGGACAGTCACCTTCCATAAGGACTGTTGCTAACTTAACCGCTGGTGCTGTTCGGTCGTGTGCTTCCGCCGAAGATCACTCCGCCAGCCGTGGTGGGTGTCTATTATGAAAACAGTGCTTATTATAAGGTTTAATTTTCATAAATTTGACGTTTGTAAGACGAAAAGTTTGTAAGTTGAGGTCTCATTGTATTTCAAGTTTATTTTTTCATGTATTTGTTTATTTATTTACCCATTCTCGTTTATTTATTTATTCATATTATGTGTATTTTTATTTATGTGTTTATTTATATTTATTTATATTTTTTTTGGTGTGCAGGCGTGGCAATATCTGGGAACATGCCAAGCAGAGAACGAGCAAGAATTTGCTGCCATCAGCGCCCTCCGCAGGTCAGTTGTCAACATTGCACATTGGTGGGGGGGTCGTAACGGGTCAAAGTGCAACACTTACCGTTTCATATTTCAAAGCAGATTCACGAGATCGTCTTTTATCTTTTGATCCAGAAGGCCACATTGGAACTTGAGTTGTCGTGTTGAAAATGATTGAGTGTAAAACGAAAATCCTCTTTCACGAGGGCATCTCCGGTGTTGTCATTTAACATGCCGTCAACCGATGGGACCGTAAATCCCCTCTACGTCTTTTTCTCCGTCAGATGCGTAGAACTGAAGAACGACAACTTGACGGCTCTGATGGCGCTGGCCGTCAGTTTCACCAACGAAGTCGCTGCACCGGCAGGCTTGCGAGACGCTGCGCGATTGGCTCAAGCACAACCCCAAATACGGCGCCGTGTGGGAGCGACACGAGCGGGAGCGCCAGCGAGATGCTTCGCAAGAGGAGGAAAAGGAGAGGGAGCGATTTGGCTCGCTGCTGCCGGAGTGAGTACCCAAAATGAAGCTCCCGCTGCCTCTTAATCCCCCAATGGGATGGAAAAACAATCATTTTAAATGAGTGTTTTAGGTTACAAGCATGTTCATGGAACAAATTAAAGGACAACCGACGTCTTCGGCCAAGTTGTGTCCATAATTTGTAAAATTGCTTCCAATGACTTCTATTGAGCGTATTTTAATAAGATTCCACCGCATATCGCTATATTTTACGTTTTAAGACTCACGCTGAATATTCAGGAAGTCTTGTTTTTGAGTTGGTGATGAGTCCGTACGTGACGTCACGAAAGGAACGCCCCTGACCGAAAAAAAAAAGACGTAGCGGACCTTCCATCACGTCAATGTATTTTGCTGTACTTGTTTAGTCTGGGGACCTCGTGTTGCACCCAAAAGCCGCCAGAAGAGGGCGTCCAAGCTCCATATAAGGAATTTATCAGCCTGTGGAAACGGAGGTGGCCACAGGAGGTCGCCATTTTGCGCCTTTTTTTCGTTGAGATATCTCTCCTCAATGCTGCCTCATAATGGCACGGAATAAATTCTAGAATCGATTGCAAACATGTATGCTTTCCTCTTCAGAACTATTTGAATCATATTCATAACTGGTAACAAGAAAGCATATTCTCCGAATCTGAAGCCATTGTTTTGATTCACTAGCAATGCAAGATGTCTTGGTGTGACGTCACCAACTGGGGGCGGGACTTTCTGAAAATGCCCAATTCGCAGCTCAATTTTTTGCAGATTTTGGACACTTTAAGTCATTTTTATTGTTGTTTTGCATTTGAATAAAAATATCATACTGCGTTTTAGATGCTATAAAACGTTTTTCTGATGTCAGTTAAGAAACAAAAAAGTGACGTCGGTTGTCCTTTAAGCAACAATAATAATAGCAACAATAATAATAGTAATAATAAATAATACTAATATTACATTTAATTTCTCAGCGCCTTTCAAAACTCTCAAGGATATTTTAACCCCGCCCTCTCCCCCAGGTCCTTATTTACACATGTGCAGAGTTTATTCCTGCGTGCGGCCAATACGGACCCTGCGCAGGTGGACCCCCAGCTGCAATGTGGTCTAGGTGTCCTCTTCAACCTCAGCGGCGAGTACGACAAAGCAGTCGACTGCTTCACGGCGGCGCTCTCGGCCACGCCGCAGGTGAGTTGCCAAACTCAACACTGCGTCTCGACCTGCGATTTGAGCCCCCCCCCCCCCCTTGCCCCCCTGTCCGTCCATCTTTCAGGATTACCTACTTTGGAATAAGTTGGGCGCCACTCTGGCCAACGGGAGCCGCTCGGAGGAGGCCGTGGCCGCCTACAGGAGAGCCTTGGAATTGCAACCGGGGTTCGTCCGCAGTCGCTACAACCTCGGAATCAGTTGTGTCAACTTGGGCGCGCACAGGTGATGCTGACGGGTACACGAGAGAGAGAGAGAGAGAGAGAGAGAGAGAGAGAGAGAGAGAGAGAGAGAGAGAGAGAGAGAGAGAGAGAGAGAGAGAGAGAGAGAGAGAGAGAGAGAGAGAGAGAGGACGAGAGAGAGAGATGGAGAGAGAGAGAGAGAGAGAGAGAGAGAGAGAGAGAGAGAGAGAGAGAGAGAGAGAGAGAGGGTGAGATGGCGAGAGAGAGAGAGGACGATAGAGAGAGAGAGAGAGAGAGAGAGAGATTGAGAGTGCGAGAGAGACGAGAGAGAGAGAGAGGAGAGAGAGAGAGGAGAGAAAGAGAGAGAGAGAGAGAGAGAGAGAGAGAGAGAGAGAGAGAGAGAGAGAGAGAGAGACAGAGAGAGAGAGAGAGGGTGAGAGAGAGAGAGAGAGAGAGAGAGAGAGAGAGAGAGAGAGAGAGAGAGAGAGAGAGAGAGGGGAGAGAGAGGGTGAGAGAGAGAGAGAGAGAGAGAGAGAGAGAGAGAGAGAGAGAGAGAGAGAGAGAGAGAGAGAGAGAGAGAGAGAGAGAGAGAGAGAGAGGGTGAGAGAGAGAGATGGAGAGAGAGAGAGAGAGAGAGAGAGAGAGAGAGAGAGAGAGAGAGAGAGAGAGAGAGAGAGAGAGAGAGAGAGAGAGAGAGAGAGAGAGAGAGAGAGAGAGAGAGAGAGAGAGAGAGAGAGAGAGAGAGAGAGAGAGAGAGAGAGAGAGAGAGAGAGAGAGAGAGAGAGAGAGAGAGAGAGAGAGAGAGAGAGATGGAGAGAGAGAGAGAGAGAGAGAGAGAGAGAGAGAGAGAGAGAGAGAGAGAGAGAGAGAGAGAGAGAGAGAGAGAGAGAGAGAGAGAGAGAGAGAGAGAGAGAGAGAGAGAGAGAGAGAGAGAGAGAGTGAGGGCGAGAGAGAGGGAGAGAGAGAGAGACAAGATGGCGAGAGAGAGAGAGAGAGGGTGAGAGAGAGAGAGAGAGAGAGAGAGAGAGAGGGTGAGAGAGAGAGAGAGAGATGGTGAGAGGGAGAGAGAGGGTGAGAGAGAGAGATTGCGAGTGAGAGAGAGAGAGAGAGAGAAGATGGCGAGAGAGGGTGAGAGAGAGAGAGAGAGAGAGAGAGAGAGAGAGAGAGAGAGAGAGAGAGAGAGAGAGAGAGAGGGTGAGAGAGAGAGAGAGAGAGAGAGAGAGAGAGAGAGAGAGAGAGAGAGAGAGAGAGAGAGAGAGAGAGAGAGAGAGAGAGAGAGAGAGAGAGAGAGAGAGAGAGAGAGAGAGAGAGTGAAAAGAAACCCATGGTAGCAATCTTGATCCTTCACTGATTAATCGCAACTCACTTGTCTCGTTGATGCTTAGAGAGGCGGTGGAGCACTTCCTGGAAGCTCTCTCGCTCCAACGCCAAGCCGGCGGCGCCACGGAAACGCCAAGCAGGCGAGGCGCCGGCAGCAGCGCCGCCACCGTCATGTCGGACAACATCTGGTCCACCCTGCGCATGGCTCTCAGCATGATGGGCGAGAGCTCGCTCTACTCGGCCGCCGACCGCCGCGACCTGGACGCCCTCCTCGCCCACTTTTGCCGCAGGGAAGCGGAGGGCGCGGCGCAATGAGGGTCCGCCGCGGGGGGGCTCATCGCGTGCGAATGCTCCCTGGGAGGAGGCGGAGGAACGTGTTTGGGACTAAAAGGGACAACAAGACGGAACTGAGGACCAAGACGGACGCTTCCGCTAGTAATGCAGTTTTCCAACCGGAAGCCATTTTGTTTTAGTTTGAAAATGCCAACTTCCTGCTGGTTCCTTTTTTGTCATATCACCAGCTTTGTTTTTTTTTTTCCGCTTCAAAATGAATTTGTATGTGTCGCTGCATGGTTTCACGTACAATAGGTTAATGGAGAGCAACTTCCGCTACTAATGCAGTTTTCTCACCGGAAGCCATTTTGTTTTATTTTGAAAAGTCAAAATTCCGGCTGGTTCCTTTTTGACACTTTTGTAATATCACCATCTTTGTTTTTTTTTCCCGCTTCAAAATGAATTTGTATGTCGCTGCAAACTTCAGCATCGTTATCATGTACAGTAGGTTAAAGGAAAACAACTTCCGCTACTAATGCAGTTGTCCAACCGGAAGCCATTTTGTTTTAATTTGAAAATGCCAACTTCCTGCTGGTACCTTTTGACACTTCAAAATGAATTTGTATGTGTCGCTGCAAACTTCAGCATGGTTATCATGTACAGTAGATTAGTGGAGAGCAACTTCCGCTACTACTTCAGTTGTCCAACCGGAAGCCATTTTGTTTTATTTTGAAATTTCAAAATTCCTGCTGGTACCTTTTGACACTTCAAAATGAATTTGTATGTGTCGCTGCAAACTTCATCATGGTTATCATGTACAGTAGATTAATGGAGAGCAACTTCCGCTACTACTTCAGTTGTCCAACCGGAAGCCATTTTGTTTTATTTTGAAATTTCAAAATTCCGGCTGGTACCTTTTGACACTTCAAAATGAATTTGTATGTGTCGCTGCAAACTTCAGCATGGTTATCATGTACAGTAGATTAATGGAGAGCAACTTCCGCTACTACTTCACTTTTCCAACCGGAAGCCATTTTGTTTTATTTTGAAAATTCAAAATTCCAGCTGGGTCCTTTTTGACACTTTTGTAATATCACCATCTTTGTTTTTTTTTCCCCCGCTTCAAAATGAATTTGTATGTGTCGCTGCAAACTTCAGCATGGTTATCATGTACAGTAGATTAATGGACGAGACAACGTGGTCGCTCGTTTTGAAGTTGCACGGCTTTATCAAAATTTAACACCAATACCAATGATTTTTTTTTTTGTGTTGTTGTACAGATATTTAATTTTTTTCTCCCATAATCATCAACGACCCAACCCGCTGAAGTAAACACCTGTCACAATCGTGTGAGTCTACGTGTGTATGAAATGTATTATTATTATTATTATATAAAACTCAATATTCTTGGGGGTCCTGAAATTCCAGTGACAATGACAAAAACCCTGGCACTAGAATGGACACATTTTTGCACGTCTGGCAGTGAATGAGTTAATGACGGCGTTTATAATAATAATGCATTTCATTTATAAGCGCCTTTCAAAACTCTCAATGTCACTTTACAGTCACAGGATCAGTTTTTCTGTGGGTGAGCAGTGGCAGCCACGTGCGACAGCGTTCACTCAACCAAGAATTAACTAAAATAGATATGAAAGCAAGCTAGCTAGCTAATAGATAACTAATACATAGCCAGCTAGATAGTTAGCTAACTAGCTAGATAGCCATATAGGGATATAGCTAAGAAATAGCCAGCTACATAGCTAGCTAGATAGCTAATAGTTTATGTGCCAGGAGGAGAGTTTGGTGTGAGAGTGCTTATCTTGAGACACCACATCGTGCGATTGTGTGCGAGGATTTAATGTTCATGTCAAAGTGTGTGTACTGTGAATGAGTGCGAGCGTGTGTGTGGTGGGGAGGGGGTAGCTCGCGACACATTTAACGATAAGATAAATGAAATGCATTATTATTATTATTATTATTATTATGGTAATGTTAGTTCCCCGCGGTCTCCTCCCTTCATCCAAATGTGGTAAAACGCGCCTGACTGTAAATTGCGAGGACCCCCAAAATGCCTATTATGACATTATTATTATTTTTTTTCAAACACAAAGATTAAGAAACGAGACGTGGCCGACAGTTGTAAAAAAAATCATAAATCAATAATGATCATGAACTCTGACAACTTTGTGAAACTCTTGCCCTCCCCGCAGAAAATAAAACCGTCAATTTGACTTCAAAATTTAGCATGAGGCCCCGCCTACCTATCGCTCCTTCATTTTTGTCAACCATTCAGCGCCGAAAACAAGGGGCGTAACTGCGCTGTGATTGGCTTATTTAAAAAAAAGCATGTGCCCTACCGCGTCATTTAAATGTGAAGAAAGTCGACTCGCTTGTTTGTTACTCTGATTGAATCTTCAGACTAACGTGCGTTCAATTTCGTCGTCTGTGTCTACTTTTAAAGGTAAGCTTGAAAATCCAATCCGCTCCGATGCTTTGTTTGAAGCATTTTGTACTTTAAAGTATCGCTAAATAGACGACAATAGAAAACATAGCGTTAAAAAACAAGTCACGTTCGTCGAACTAGCTTGTTCACTAGCGATTAAAACGCGATTAAAATAGTCCTTAAAATGAACGTTTCTATTGCAAAAAAATAAACGTATTTGCCTGATTTGAACCGAATTATGCTATAAATGTAATCGATTGTTATTTTCAAATAAAATTGATTTTTTTTATCTATTTTCAAATGAGATTGATTGTTTATCTATATCTATCTATCTATGGCTAGGTATCTTGTTATGTATTTATGTATGTATGTTGTTATGTATGTATTTATTTACCGATGTAGTAAGTACAGCATCGCGCTAGTACCTAGCTATTTATTTAGTGACGTAGTTATTTATTTAGTTAGTTATTCTTTTTATATATACCCGCAGAACTATTATTGAGTTTTGAAAGGCGCTTATAAATGAAATGTATTATTATTAACATTATTAGTATTAGTAGTATTATTATCATCTATGGCTAGCAATCTTGCTATTTAGCTATTTATTTTTTTCGCGATTTAGTAAGTACATTATGTCGCTATATAGCTAGTATCTAGTTATTTATTTAGTTCCGTAGTTATTTTTCTTAGTTAGTTATTCTATATATCTGTCTATCTACCCGCAGAAGTGTCCTTGAGAGTTTTGAAAGGCGCTAATAAATTATTAATTATTATTATTATTATTATTATTATCTGCCTATGGCTAGCTATCTTGATATTTAGCTATTTCATTATTTAGCGATCTAGTAAGTACAGTATCTAGCTATCTAGATAGTATCTAGCTATTTATTTAGTTAGTTATTCTGTCTATCTATCATTTTTATTTCCTGTTACCACCCCATTCATCAATCTTGTGGTTGTGCAGGTTTGACTTAAACCTTAAAAGAAAAAAAAATAAACCGAACGATGGGAGCAAGTGAAAGTAAGCTTTCCGAGCGTGATGCTGCAGACAAACTGGAAGCCCCCGTCAAGAACCCCCGCGTCGCCCAGCTCAATGATCCACGCTCCCCTTCCGTGGCCATCGATCGCACACCCATTCAGGTAGCGTATGAGCTATTAAATCGGTCTTAAACGTGGGCCAAATTCTAGTTAGTTGGAATCAAAATTTTAATAGATATAATCACAGGATTTTTATTTCCTTTAGGTTGATGGGAATAAAATGAAGGACGTGACGAATGGGCGTCCCTTGGAGGGAGGAGATCCTCGCTCGCCCACCGTGGGCATTTACCGCACGCCGGTCCGTGAAGTCATGAGAGGTAAACTATGAGTTATTTTTTTAGGTACTTCTGGGTTGAGTAAAGGCTTGTTCGTGACGTCACGCCAAGACGTCTTGCCTTGCTCGAGAATCAAAACAATGGCTTCAGATTCTGAGAAGATGCTTTCTTGTGAATATGATTCAAATAGTTTTGAAGAGGAAGGCATAAATGTTTGCAATTGATTAAAGAAGTCCTTCCGTGTCATTTTGAGGCGTCTAGTCCATACGCCACAAAATGACACACTACAGAAAATGCACAAGATGGCGTCCAAGCTCTGTTGAAAATGGGCTGATTTGTCTACTGGGAATTTGTGTCAATTAGTATCAAATAGTAGTCTTGGTGCAACACACAACAATGTGTTTTCCTTCTAATTTCGCCATCAACACGGGGTTTTCAGACCAAAAAAGTACCCAAAATGCATTGTGTGTCACTTTCTCGGTCAGGGGCGTTCCATACGTGACGTCATGGTAGGTATCATCACCAACTCAGAAACAAGACTTCCTGAATATTCAGCGAGAGTCTTAAAACGTAAAATATAGCTATATGCGGTGGAATCTTATTAAAATTCGCTCAGTAGAAGTCATTTGAAGTGATTTTACAAATTATGGACACAAGTTGTCCAGTGGCGTTGGTTGTCCTTTAAGGCTTATTTAGTTGAAAATTATGTTTTATGGGGACCTGGGAACGGATTATTCTTATTTTAATGGTTTCCTATGAGAAATTAATGTTTGGAATACACACTTTTTGCCTGACTCACACTTTCTGGGAACCAATTAAGTTCGTAAACCAAGGTATCACCGTAGATTAAATCAGAATTGGCCAGCCGTAATATCGATTTAGCTCAAAATATGTATTGATAAATGTGACTTTTGCAGCCAAAGTGGGCAGCTTTGCTCGCCGCCTGGGTATGTTGTTCCACACGGAAGCCGACGGCAAAGTCCCTCCAAATGGACAAGAGAACCGCGACCCCCTCCAGAACGCGGAACCGGACCCCGCCGAGCCTCTCCTGACTCCACAAAGGCCTCGCATCTTCGGCGCCTTCGACAAGCCCGTCGACTTCCTGGCCGTGTCCGTTGAAAACGAAGACGCTTCCTGCAGCAGCCCTTTCGAGCTGCTGCAGGAACCTCAAGTGGAGGTGGACATCGAAACGGACAGCGCCACCCTGGACGAGGCGGAGGAGGCCCGGGAGTCGCCGCTCCATAAGAGGCTTAGCGTTAGCCTCATCACCTGCCTCGAAGGTTCGCCGGCATCCCAGATCCTCGCCGAGGTGCATCAAGATAGCGTCATTGCCGCGGAAACGGCGTCGCAGGACCACGGCGTGGATCACCTCTACGCCTTAACGCTCGAGCCCACCCGGGACTTCTCGGACCACCCCGTACAACAGCAAGAAGATACCGTCCAAGTCCTCAAGGAGGCTACCCAGGCCCGCCGCCTCACCCTGGACATCAAAAGTCCGAGTCAGGTGGTCTTCAAGCCGCAGTGGTTGGGGAAAGGCTTTGGGGCCACCGGGCTCCGAGCCAGGGGGGTGCAAGGTGGCAAAGGCGGGGCCTCGCCTCTCGCGGTGTCCGTGGCGGTTAAGAATGTCAACGATGAAAACAAGGGGAATTCTGGGAAACAAAAGCAGAAAGGTACGTACGCCATTTTGTGGTGAGCGTGATTTCATTTGTTTTTCTTTTCCTTCGACAGAAAACACAGTGAAATTTGGACTTGTTTCAACTTTAGCGATAGTTCAAACAGAGTGTAGACTGCAAGGTTAAAATATCGCATCAATAAGGCTCCGTGAATAACCCGCACGGGCACATGATAACAGTTCACCCATGAGTACAATTTGAAGGAAAAAGACAAGCAAGGGAACCAGCTATTAATGAAGTTTTTGCTGGCGTGTGTGGCTACCGCTGCTCACCCGTAGAAAAAAATGTCCTGTGACTGTAAAGTGTCCTTGAGAGTTTTGAAAGGCGCTTGTAAATGAAATGTATTATGATTATATTACAGAAGGACGCTCTCCTCTCCAGATCCTCAACTCTCACAGGGGACAACCTCAGGTAATCGGGTTACTTAACTCATTCACTGCCAGATGTTCAAAAATGTACCCACTCCAGTGCCAGGGTTGTTGTCATTGTCACTCAAATTCCAGGACCCACAGAATATTGAGTTTTTAGGACGACAGAAACATTGAATGCAGCGTAAGAAACCTTGAGACTCTCTTCTTTCATTAAAAAAAAAAGAGTTAATTCCTAATTTTGCGCATGTGGAATTGTCGCGGCTTGGAATTGAAGCGGATTTACGTGGGACAGGAGATGTGAGACAATCTCTTTTCGTCAATGGATGCTACAGCTTCGTGTTTGTTTTCAACATTTGGCTTGTAGTAGACGTGCACATTCCACCATCACGTCCCTGATCCACTGCTGAAAAGGATGCTTTGATCCTCTCCTCTTTCATCTACAACTGCTTCATGTCACAAAGAGGGTACAGCAAGTGCTGAAGAATGAATCACCTTGTGTCTTTGTGTTGTCATATTATTTGAGTTTTTTGTTTTTTTTTTAACTTCAAGATGGCGCCGCAAGAGTGACCTTGCCACCTAGCGACACGCAACTTAGCAGTAGCGCTGTACTTGTGGTTGACTAGTTGCTAAAACTCGCGTTGCCTGATAGCTACCTGTAAAGTTCTCAAAATACGCATCACTCACTGCTTCTATTGATGCATGCTATGCTAGCTAGCCGTTGCGTGTGTGTGTGTGTTTTATTTTGAGCCATTGGACTCCGCGTTATCTGGCTAACTAGCATTACACAATATTGATCATTTCTCGTCCGCCATCCTTGTAGATGGACTCTATTTAGTAACGACAATGATCCACCCAAAGCAAAAAAAAATATTTATTTTCAACTAAATACCAAATGTATTTCTTACAGATGAAGCCCAAAGGTTCCACCCCGGAGAAGACTCGGCTGGACCGCAGACTTCTTGCCGTGTCGCTGAACAAAGAGAATCGATGATGTGCAAATTTGTAAATATATACATATATTTTTAAGCATTTGACACATGTTTTTATGTGTACAGCTTGTACTTCCCCTGCCTTGTCTTTTACTACCACCGTGTACTGTTTATTCTTGTCCTTTTTTTGTCCATTCTCTAAATTCTGAATAAAATTAACTTCTATGCGTTTATTTTTGTGTCTGTGGGTGTTTTTTAGGGGGAAAATGACATGTCTGCAAAACAAACTGACATTTTTGTTTTATTTACTTTTGTAACACTCACCACAGTCGCCAGTATGAAAATCACAGGATTTATGATTTCTGAAACTTAATATGTATGTTATTTATCTGGCTATCAGCTATCTATCTTGCTAGCTGGCTGTCCAGTTAGCTAGCTAGTTGTTAGCTGTCTAGCTAGCTTTCTATTTGAGTTATTCCTGGTTGAGTTAACGCTGGTGCATGTGGCTGCTGCTGCTCACCCAAAAGAAAATAAAATGTATTCTATGACTGGAAAGTGACCTTGAGAGTTTTGAAAGGCGCTTGAAAATTAAATGTATGACTATAAAATAATCACAAAAGACAAATGGAATCCAATCTTTTATTAGACAGTCTGTTTCAAAAGCACTACTAAATATTTTTCGATGTAGTACTACTGTGTGTGGCCACAACTTACACAAATTAGTGCTCGGGTCCACACGGTGGAATTATTTTGTAGATCCTCAGACAAATATGTCGTTTTTTTTGTGTGGAAGTGCTTATTTTGTTGTCCCATATGTCTGTTATTTATCGCATTTTTATGAAGGGTGGCAGGGGGATCAAAAAACAATATGGCGTCACATTCAACACAAACACAAAAATCTCTAAAGCGGGGACGTTCAATTCTATTTAGAAAAGCAAGTCATACATAATAAGCTTAGAACGGAAAAAAACTAACAAAAAAAACCACATTTGCTTGATATAAAATATAGCATACGGTATAGTCGTCCGACTCATCGCCTGCTTCGGCCAAACATACAACAATACGTAATTATGAACTACAGAGGAATATTCATTCACATTAGCAAATCCAACTTTAAAAATTGGCACAAATAAATACCGCGACCCAAAAAAAAAAAAATCCCAAAACCGACTGACTGCAATCTCTCAGTTCCAAATCTTGAGAAAGCTGTCCCACGATCCCGTGCAACACGCCATTCCATCCGAGGAGACGCCGATGCAGCTCACGCGGTTATCGTGGCCGGCCAGCACTCCTGGAATGTTTACAGAGAAGGAAAATTACTTTAAAAAATTAAAACAATTAAATAAAAAAACTCACCAACTCTCTCGGCTTTAAGCGCGTCCCAAATGTTAACGTTAAAGTCGTCGTATCCGGCCAGGATCAGGCGTCCCGACAGGGAGGGGGCCAGCGAGGTGACGCCGCACATGATGCTCGAGTCCTGGTAGGTGATCAGCTCCTGATCGGCCCTCAGATCGTACAGTTTACAGGTGGCGTCGTCGGAACCAGTGATGACCGCGTTGCCGTTGGGGAAGAACTACACGGCGAGGGGGGGGGGTCCAATGTGAATCATTTCTTATCACCAAGCGTCCTTCCTTACCCCGATGGCGTTGATGTCGCTATCGTGTCCCCCGAAGGTTTGTCTGCAGTTGCCTTCGCGGATGTCCCACAGTTTAGCCGTGAAATCGCAAGCGCCTGAGATGAAGAACTTGAAGTCGGGGGAGACGGCCAAAGACATGCAATCCCCCTGGTGGCCTGCGAAGATGGTCTTCTGGGTGCCCGTTTCAATGTCCCATAGGACGCTGAAATCAAATGATAAAAATCGGGGGAAGGCGGTTTAGCTTCGTGTTCAATCTAATTAGGACAACGACCGGGTAAAGTTCAATTTTCGGAGACGGCAGTGAAGGCATCACATGTTTCTTACCAAGTGCAGTCACCAGAGCTGGTGATGATTTCAGTGTCGCTGAGGAAACGGCAGCATGACAGGTATCCTGCAACGATAACCACAACGGCGATTAAAAACAAACTTGTTCAAAAAAATGTTCATCAGAAGACAAACACGGATTTGGGGGTTCCCACTTGCCTGTGTGAGCCGCCAGCTCTCGCATGACTTTGACGTTGCCGTCCTTGCCTTTGAGGTTGTAGATGGAACACATATTATCCAGGCCCCCGCAGGCCACCAGGTTCCCCGATGGGGCGTAGGCACACGTCATCACCCACGACGATTTGAGGGGGATGGCGTTCACCTGTTATGGAGAAGAAACATTGACTAATTGCGGCTGAGCCCCGTGATTGGCTGGGCAACGGGTTCAGGTTGTCCCCCGGTTATTGCCCAGAGACAGCTGGGATAGGCTAAATGAATGAATGATCGTAGGTGAGTTTGTCACCATGATGCGTTCGAAGGTCATTGCGAAATTGGAGAATATTTTTCGTACTATACAAAAAATGCAGCTTCTGAGTAAGTTTTCCCGTGTTTTGATTGAATCTTAAAAAAAAAAACACAAAAAGGAAGAAAATAATATTTGAAATTAGTTTTAAAAATCTAAACATTCCAAATAGAAGTACGGCCAAGAGATTTTTCTATGGCCCAGCCCCTCTTAATGATCTAATTAAATCTCAAATAACACAGTTACATTTTGATATACTATATATTTTTTATGTTATTCGTTTCGTTGATGTCAGTTGTAACAATGGGAGCATTCATTCTAAGAAACATAATACATTTGAAAATAAAATTCATAATGAAACATGAACGTGGTACATGTGGACATAACCCAGTTACCGTATCGAATTGTAGTAGAAGAAGAACAAGAAGAGGAAGAAGAAGAAGAAATAATAAAAGAAGAAGAAAGCGGTAAATCCCCTCTGTTCTATTTCTTCACATTTTTATCAAATAGTTATCCTCGGTTGAAAGTCTCACTCTACCTCCCGCAACCATGTTGTGTAAGTGATAAAAATAAGATAATACGTTTTTGTACATGTTTCCAACTTATTTTTTTTCCTTCTACATCTTTACGAAAGTAAATTTGAGCCTCTTAGTCACCCGTAACAACTAGCTAAATAGTTAGCCACGACTCTCGAAAGAAAGCTAACATTGGTCCGGATTTGCAACACAGTTGCTGTGATTAGTGACACAGTCTCGTTTTACATCTAAATTGAAAAATATTTATTCGTGATGATAGTTAAATAAGTGGGATAATTAAGATAAATACTTCAAGTGTATTTAACTAGCTTTCAAATGAAGTCTATATTATTGTTCAATTACAAATAATAAGGAAATAATGGCATTTTTAATTTTCGAAATATGAGTGTATTTTCTGCCCGTAATTACACAGTTAATAAATGAAAATCTGTGACCGAGATCTTTATTACTGTTTAAACTATCATAACGTTCTTAATTTTCGGCAGATCTTAACGAGTAAGGTACCATTGGAAAGCTTTTGAAATTCTAAACAAGAACAGAAAACACAAGAAAATATTCCAAATAAAAATTAGCAAATATCAACGATCGAATGCAGGCAGATTTTCGTCAGAAATCAAAAATGGCTGTCACTGAATACTAGGAAAGAACATTGCGAGCTCTAGAAATATATATGCTAATGCTTCTTTTTGCTTGAAATTTGGCTGTTATGGAGAAATATATATATTCTACCACTTCTATGAGTTATAAAAATACAACTTACTTTTCTAAACTGTAGTGTTAGCAAAAATAGCATAAACTTCAATCAATTTTTTTTCCCCCGTTTCTCATTGTTATATTCGGAAATTTCAAAAACCAGCATGGAAGGAAACGTGTAATACGTCATCCTAAACTGCATAGCTTGGAAAATCCCACGGAAAACCATTACGTACTTCACAAAAATGCAATGATATACGACTACAGTAAACGAGTACAGAGTGCGCTCGCTTCACTGGACAGAAACAATTGCGGTGGAATATAGGTCACTGTAGCGTACCTACATAAATAAGATGAATGTTAATTTGTATTGAATGTAAAATAAAAAAAAATGTACTGGAAGTTCAAATCCAAACGAAATACAAGAAAATGAATGTACCTTTTTTTGTAGTATTTAGTATGGACATATGCGTTTTTGTTATTTTTTAGGAGGGTGGGGGTGAAATGACTCAACCAAAACATTCTCAGTTATGGATCAATTGCAAAGTTGCTCTGACCTGCATGTTTTTTTTGTTTTGTTTTGTTTGTAAGAAAATGTGTCTGATTCTTAACAAAAACAGCAGTGGAATTTATTCCATAGCCGATCTCCCTGACAATTTTTTGTTCCCCGCAGGCGTCCGTTTCGAAGAGGAAAAACCTGCTCGCCATCCACTCGGCAAACACCGAGCCCTTCCCTCAACAACCCACAGAGAACCAAACACCCAGCAGAGGTATGTAACGTCTTTCCGCTCAGTCTCACCTTGTTAGTTGTGATGCTGTCCCACACGATGAGTTTACCATCTTGTGAGGCACTCACGCACAGCCTGCGGACACGTCAACACTAAATTTTTCCATTTCTTACATAATCTTGCAAACAAAAAAGTTGTTCTTTTTACCTGGAGTCAGTGGACCAGTGCATTGCGTAGATCTTGGCAAGGTGGCCCCTGAGTGTTTTTCTGGTTTTCATTTGGACGCGGCCCACCACGTTGATGCTAGCCACTGCCTCCTGCAGGGTTGTATCCTGCATGGACTTACGTGCCGCCTAAGTGGAAGGGAAGGAGTGCAGTGGTAAATTCATCACGAAAAAATATTTTGTTTTTGTGATGCCATGAAAGAATTATGCCATGAAAACAACAAAAAAAAAACATTTATTTTCCCAAAATTTCAGCCTCCGAAAACATTTTATTTAAAAAACATGACTTTAGTTAGAATATCATGAAAAAAGTGTCCTTGAGAGCGTTGAAAGGCGCTTAAAATGTAATGTATTATTATTATTATTATTATTATTATTATTATTATTATTATTATTATTATTATTATTATTATTATTATTATTATTATCAGACCCACAAAATGTCAAAAGAACTCAAGCCTCATAGTCGCTTTCTCTTTCCAACATGAAATTTGGTCGCATTATATATCATGAGCAATGGTGGGCCGGCAGAGCCTGCGAGGCCTTCTCTGCTGGCCTAAAAATATCTGAATCACAGACTAATGTGAATTATATTTTGTCCATAAATTCTTTTAAAATAATTCCAAATTGTCTTTCAACTTCCTTTCATTGTTTGTCCCTTTAGGCTGCTTCTAGATGTTTGTTTTCGCATTTAAATGACAACCGACATCACTTTTTTGTTTCTTAACTGACATCAGAAAAACGTTTTATAGCATCCAAAATAACCAAAACACGCAGTATGATATTTTTAGTCAAATGCAAAACACCAATAAAAGTGATTTAAAGTGTCCAAAATCTGCAAAAATTTGAGCTGCGAATTGGGCATTTTCAGAAAGTCCCGCCCCCCTTGTTCATGGTGTCACCCCAAGACGTCTTGCCTTGCTGGAGAATCAAAACAATGGCTTCAGATTCGGAGAATATGCTTTCTTGTTACTCGTCCAGTTATGAATATGATTCAGATAGTTCTGAAGAGGAAAGCATACATGTTTGCAATCGATTAAAGAATTTATTCCATGCCATTTGGAGGCAACATTGGGGGGAAATGTCTCACCCAAAAAGAGGCAAGAAAATGGCCACCGAGCTCCGTTGAGGAATGAATCAGCCCGTTTCCACAGGCTGATAAATTCCTTATATGGAGCTGCAACATGATGTTTTCTGACCAAACAAGCACATCAAAATGCATTGACGTGATGGAAGGACTGCTACAATGTGTCCTTTTTTTTCGATCAGGGGCGTTCCTTCCGTGACGTCACGTACGGACTCGTCACCAACTCAAAAACAAGACATCCGGAATATTCAGCGCGAGTCTTAAAACGTAAAATATAGCTATATGCGGTGGAATCTTTGTAAAATACGCTCAGTAGAAGTCATTTGAAGCCATTTTACAAATTATGGACACAACTTCTCCGGAGACGTCGGTTGTCCTTTAAAAGCAATTTTTCACTTTGCATATTTTGTAATTTTATATATATTTTTTTTGTGGGGGGGGGTTTAAGGTTGACAATTTTCAACTAATTTCAACGAGCAGAATGAAGTTCCATTTTTCGGCCAACAAAATGTGTCGACCGACAAAAAAAATCCCAAGAGGGCATTCTTGTAAAAAAACACAGGAAGTCACCCATTTTGTTTCGAGGGCGGCCATTTTAGGGTTATTTTGAGAATTTCCCTGAAATCCTTCAAATCCAAATTTTAGCAAATTCCTACTAAACAAAACCCAATGACCCCATTTCTCAAAAACACGGCACACCAAACCATCCGCAAAACAAGTCTGTTAATATGTTTTAAAATATCAATGAATGAAACGTAAAATATATTTTTATTTGACTAATGAGGGCAGTGGAGCGTTCGTTACTCACGGTAATCTGGTCCTTCAGGCTGTCTGCCTCCTTTCTCAATTGCTCCATTTCACCCATGGCGATGCTCAGCAGGCACTGTCAGCGACGGTGGGAGACCTAAGAAGCCCCCCCCCCCACGCACACACACCCCCGTCAAGAAAAAATACAACACAATTCAGCGTCTGCCCTTCAATCTAAACATCACACGGTTGCATCCGGTGGTGTGTCAAAACCTCCCCCCCGACGTCGAGCTTCTTGACCTCCGCCGGGATAGTAACGTTTTTGCAAGTCAAACTGGGCGCTTGTCTGCTTTGCAAACTTCATTAAACACACGGAAGCTCCCCCACTCCCCCCTTTACTCACCCCTTTACTCACCCCTCTCACTCACACATCCCTCGAGCTCATACTGAAGTGTCTAAATATTAAAATGAGCCTTGAACAGTAAAACTATTTGCTTTCCAGATGATTTCGCCCTGTATGTACACACAAACCAGTACTTCCTGTCAGAATGTCATCACGCGCAAGTATCGGGAGAGAAGCAGAAAGGTACGTGGGTTCTTGTGTGGGATTCATTTGAGTCATAAATAAACGGAGTGATTGTCAAATTCGGCAAAAATGCACTTAATGCAAAGTCACTCGCCTTAATTCGCACACCGTAAGCCTCAAAACTGTTGCTATCTATCTATCTATCTATCTATCTATCTATCTATCTATCTATCTATCTATCTATCTATCTATCTATCTATCTATCTATCTATCTATCTATCTATCTATCTATCTATCTATCTATCTATCTATCTATCTATCTATCTATCTATCTATCTATCTCTCTCTCTCTCTCTCTCTCTCTCTCTCTCTCTCTCTCTCTCTCTCTCTCTCTCTCTCTCTCTATCTATCTATCTATCTATCTATCTATCTATCTATCTATCTATCTATCTATCTATCTATCTATCTATCTATCTATCTATCTATCTGGCTAGCTTTCTATTAGCTAGCCAGCTAGCTTTCTGTCTATTTGAGTTACTTTTGGGTTGAGTGAACCCTGGCGCGTGTGGTTGCCGCTGCTCACCCACAGAAAAACTTAGCCTATGACTGTAAAGTGACCTTGACTGTTGTGAAAGGCGCTAAAAAAATTATTATTATTATTATTATTATTATTATTATTAGTATTAGTATTAGTATTAGTATTGTGTTTGTGTGTGTTGTGTGTGTGTGTTCAAGCATCCAAATTGTTAATGGCAATTGAATTTGGTCATTCCATGATTAAAAGAGCCAGTTCATCGTCTAATGGACAAAATCAGTGGGTGGAAATAATAATAATAATAATAATAATAAAAAATGTCACCCTGGTGCGTCGTTTTGGAGCCAAAATTACACTCTGGCCTTAAATTCTTTTCGTGGGTTGCAAAAAACACAATTTTTGACTGTCAAATTGTCTTCATTTTAGCATGTACAAAAAATAATAATGTCATCCAAATGGGATTAGCCGTATTTCTCCAAACTAGCGTTGAAAAATCCCCACTTGAGCATTGAGCTAATATCATCCACAGCTAACGTTCACACGCAGAGTCACCGGCACACCTCGCTTAGCTCCCAACGTCGCTAACTAACTAGGCTACACCCCTTAAAGGCACACTCCCATCACACAAATAAGACAATCTGCTGTAAGGACAGTCTGCAGCCGGATGGATGCATGACTTGAGGAGCTTGCCATGAGAAGAAAGGAGCGTCAATGCCAATGTGGAATTGTCGCTGCTTGGAATTGAGGCGGATTTACTGTACGTGGGACAGGAGATATGAGACAATCGGTTTTCGTCAATGGATGCTACAGCTTCGTGTTTGCGTTTAACATTTAGCTTGTAGCTGACGAGCACATTTCACCATGACGTCCCTGATTCACTGGTGAAAAGGACGCTTTGATCCTCTCCTCTTTCATCTCGAACTGCTTCGTGCAACAAAGAGGGTGCAGAAAGTGCTTAAGATTGAATGAGTCTCTGTGTCACATTATTTAGTTTTTCTTTTGACTTCAAGATGACGCCGCGAGAGTGGCTGCCTCTACAGCAGCTCCTGTATTTTGTTTTTCTACTTCTTCCTTCCCTCTTCCTTTCATGACTTTGCTGCTGTGAAATGTAAGTTTCTCCACTGCGAGACTAATAAAAGCTAATCCAATCCGTCCTGTCATTCCACTCCACCATTTTATTTTTTTTATTCCCTTCAGTGTCTTTTGCTATTTGGCGCGTTGCAAAATTGTCGATTTTAAAAACATTTGAAATTAATTTTGTATTTACTTCTGAGAGTCTGGACTCATGTCACGTCAATTTATTTCGTCCATTTTTCAATCTGCTTTATCCATAGAAGGGTCTTTGGGGGGGGGGGGTGCAGCTGTCATCAGGGGAGTAGGCGGGGGACACCCTGAACCGGTTGCCAGCCCAATCGCAGGGCACACACATAGAGAGGAAAATTTGGAGTGTTCAATCCACCTCCCATGGATGTTTTTGGAACGTGGGAGGAATCCGGAGTACCCGGAGAAAACCCACAGCCGGAATCGACCCAAGGTCAACGCGCTAACCGCTTCGATATCCGCTCATCACTTTCCACTTGCGCTTTCTCTCCCGATTTGAATCCGCCCACACCTGACCTGACGGATTTGCCTCTCATTTGTTTAAAGTGCAATGGAGGGGAGGGGGGGGCAAGGGCAAGTTTGGTCTAACTTCTTATTATGCGATAAAATGGCTGCTGGGAAGAGGGACGGGGGGGAATTGGGGCGGACGGCGAAGCGCATTAACCATCACTCGTCGGGTCGAGGAGGGAGTTCTAAATCGTGTCGTCGATGGAGATTTTTTAAAAAGGAAAAGATTGGGGGGGTGGTGGTGGCTTTTTGAATCAAATCTGCTCTCATCCGATTACTGACTGCTCTTTGCATGTGGATAAGAGACGGGCGGAAGGGAAGGAAGTGGGGGGTTGACACCAATGGGAGGGGCAAAGGCGATGGGATTTGAGAGGGGGGTGCGCGAGATTGAGTAGTCTGACACACAAGTGAATATTGTGCTCGGAAAATTCTGAGTCTTGGTTTTAAATTAAAAATAAAAACTTTGAAAAAAGAAATATGGCTTCTTGTGTCGATACAACGACAACAATGTGATATTCTTTCATATATTCTCATTGTATTTTGTTTGAATCTAATCCTTGTTATCTATATCAGCGCAAAAAAAAATAAAATAACACATGATGATGCTGTTTACAAAGACATTTTTCTCATCATACTTTGGAATGAAAAAAACCAAAACCTAAATCATAACTTGTCAATGCGTTTTCAGCACTGTCACATTGAAATTGTGTATTTAAAAAAAATATCATCGACAAAATAATCACCAGATCAACCGACGATGACATTAATTCATTCCATTTGCGGTGAAAAAGCGGTCATGAGAAAAAGTCAATTCAATCAAATCTAATTTGTTCCAGCATTTACATTTACTTATTTTTAAAATCATTTAAAATTAAGTCATATTGTATCTATATGTATTTGTCTATAATGTATGTGCATATACATACACGTATACATGTATACATATATACTATCTGTATAATAGCGCTTCACACTATATCTGTAGAAATATCATCATAGCAATATTGACATGTGGAACGTGTGTATGCTAATTAATTTTAAAAATATATACAGTAAAGTCTAGTTATATCGATATCGGATATATCGATAGTCCCGGTTATATCGATATTTTTTCGGACTCCCTTGAATATCGATATAACGAGACTTTACTGTATATGTATAGTTAATGTATATATTTATGTATGTGTTTATATATTTATTTATGTATGTGTTTGTTTATTTATGTGTGTGTTTATTTATTTGTTTATTTACATGTTTATTTCTGTATTTATTTATGTATTATTTGTATTCATTTATGTATTTATTTATTTATTTATTTATTTATTTATGTGTGTATTTATGTTTATTTATAATAATAATAATACATTTATTTTCTAAGCGCCTTTCAAAACTCTCAAAAGGACACTACAGTCATGGGATTTGTTTTTTGTTTTTGTATATATATATATATATATATATATATATATATATATATATATATATATATATATATATATATATATATATATATATATATATATATATATATTTTTTTTTTTTTTTAAATAGATTTTCACCAAACCAAATACAAAAATAGGCCTTACCAGTTTGGAAACTCCTCTTGGAATGTTCCAGATGATTAAAAAAAAAAACAAGAATAAAAGGTCACACTGGTGTTACATTCAGTGAGTGTCTGACCATCACAACACTTTCCATTCACTTTTGCAACAGGCCTGATGCCTCCCCCGAGCCGGTCCGACTCTCCTCTCCTGTCCTGTCCTATGAGGAACAGATGAGGATTTCAGGGATGAAGGCAGATCAGGGATGAGGGGATAAACCCAGCGATGGACAGACAGTAAGAGGTGGATGCTGCTGCTAGTTGTGGTGGTGGAGGTGTTACGTGGGGGGGGGGGAGGTTGCTGACAAAAAGCGAGAGGAGACAAAGTGGGCAGACCAAAGAAGGCGCTCAGTGCGGGTTGCCGCAAAGAGGTCACAAGACACGAGCGATGGGTGAATCCGGGGCTGGAAATAATGGAGGGGAGGGGAGACCAAGGAAAATAAGAGGGTCTGGCTCTTTGACTTTTTATGGTGCAGTCGGTACTAATCCGGAACGTTCCCAGAGTGGCAGTCGGGCCCATCTTGACCAAACCGGATCGCGCCGTTGATATGAGCCGCTGTGAACGTCATTAGACTAACTCCATTTTGGTCAGTTTGCAAGAGAGCAATAAAAAAAAAACATTAAATATGCGTGTATGTGTGTATGCATATATATATATATATATATATATATATATATATGCGCATATGTATATATATATGCGCATATGTATATATATATATATATATATATATATATATATATATATATATATATATATATGCGCATATGTATATATATATGCGCATATGTATATATATATGCGCATATGTATATATATGTGTATATTTATGTAAATGCATATGTATATTTATATAAATATGCATATATGTATTTTTATTTTTATATGTATGTCTATATATACACATATATACTGTAAATATATTGTGTGTATATATATATACATACACGTGTGTATATATATACACATGTGTATATAAATATACATATGTGTGTGTATATATATATATATATATATATATATATATATATATATATATATATATATATATATATATATATATATATATATATATATATATATATATATATATATATATATATATATATATATATATATATATATATATATATATATATATATATATATATATATATATATATATATATATATATATATATATGAGTGTGTGTATATATAAATATAAAAGTAACAATTTCAGACTGAATACATCAAGTGTATATAAATCAATATTTATTGTATGTTTCGAACACACGGTGTAGCAACACATGTAGACAGATAAATTAAGTCTTGAAATTCTTTTAAAATAAAAAATAATGGTGTGTCCACAGCGGATGCGATTTCATGATAGTCAGGTTTTCTATAAAATCTTGTTATTCTTGGTAACCTTTTATTGTTTTTTTTTTAATGAAAAATCAGAATTATTTTAGATTGTAAAACATTTTAAATTGTTACCTGTCTTCTTTTCTCCACGATTGTGTTTTTGAATTTCAAAATGTGTCCTCTTTACACAGCGTCACACACCGAGCCCCAATAAACCCGATGGACACGATTTCAATTTCGTAACGAGGCCTTATGTAATTTCCACATTGTCGTCAAATATAGAATGAGATGGCGTCACATGAATTTCCCGCAGACGTGACACCCGCCTAACGGGGGATGAACGCATGTGTTTTGGTCGCCCGCCTCCATTAAAGATGCACGCCGACCCAATTCTGTACAAGTCGTGATGGTGGTGGTGGTGGGGGGGATTAGAACACAGGAACTGAGTTGGTGTGGGGGGGGGGTGAGAGGTGAGAGTGTGAAAGGGTTTATTGTTGGGACAGCAACAGCACTTGAGTCAAGTCTGAAAAGATGGGGGGGGGTTGAAATGGGGGTATTTCACTTAGCCCGAATGATTAAACCATCTCTGGATGGATTACGATTCCATATTCTAAATGGGAGATTTTTTAAGCTTCATAAACAAGTGCACTCATTTACGGAGAGATTACCCGTAATCTCTCTATTTCTAACCTCCCTCACCGACCCCCTCCTCATGTCTTTGTTTCCCCCCCGCCCCCGTTAAAAAAAAATATTTCTGCCATTTGCCTGCTGCCGCTTGGCCTCGTGGAACTAATGGACCGTTTAAAGATAGCTTGCGTCTTTGGTACTGATGCTTAAAACCCGTAGATGTTACTGACACAAGATTATAGTCCCTGTTTAAATGCTTTTCCTGATGTATATTTTTCCAAAATGAAGTAAATGTTTTTGAAGTCAAGTGCTCTTAACAATTACCCCAATAAATAAATAAATAAATAGGGCTTAGATACAGCATTATAATAATAATAATAATTATAATAATAATAAGTTTCATTTATAAACGCCTTTCATTCAACTCTCACATGTTAAATTCTTGTAACCGTATATGTATATATATATACGTATATGTATACTTATGTGTCTGTGTATATATATGTATATATATATATATATATATATATATATATATATATATATATATATATGTATATATGTGTATATGTGTATGTGTATAGATGATGTGTATGTGTATAGATGATGTGTATGTGTATATATATATACAGTAAAGTCTCGTTATATCGATATTCAAGGGAGTCCGAAAAAATATCGATATAACCGGACTATCGATATATCCGATCCTGCGGCATGTAAATTTTCTCCTTGCGTTCATAGAAATAGTATCGTAATAAGCAGTGCTATCGATATAACCGATATCGATATAACGAGACTTTACTGTATATATATATATATATATATATATGTATATATGTGTATATGTGTATGTGTATAGATGATGTGTATGTGTATAGATGATGTGTATGTGTATATATATATACAGTAAAGTCTCGTTATATCGATATTCAAGGGAGTCCGAAAAAATATCGATATAACCGGACTATCGATATATCCGATCCTGCGGCATGTAAATTTTCTCCTTGCGTTCATAGAAATAGTATCGTAATAAGCAGTGCTATCGATATAACCGATATCGATATAACGAGACTTTACTGTATATATATATATATATATATATATATATATATATATATATATATATATATATATATATATATATATATATATATATATATATATATATAAACAAAATACCATCAAATCTTTAACACATTTGTCTATGAATTTATTACATTTTTGACATGGAATTTTTAACTCACTCACTGCCATTCACGCATTTATTCATGAATTGAAAATCTGACGTCGAGCGCCATTCCTGAATTTGTTCGGGTTTTGTTTGCCGATAAAGCGCTGGCCATGGCCTCTGGCAACATTTTTCCTTTCCACATATTTCCTTTCCACAAGGGGGCAGTATTTTCCTTTTTTCCATGTTAGCACTTTATTCCATTTTGAGCTGTTGTTAAAGCGCTCTATAAATTAATATGTATTGGATTGTATTGTATTTTGGACAGCTGCCCCCATTTCCAGCTCAGATAACTCCAGACCATATAACTTAGGAATTAACTATTTTTTTCTGATGAAAGAAGAGAGTCTAACTCTGTATTAAATGTTTATGTCGTCCTAAAACTCAATATTCTGTGGGTCCTGGAATTCAAGTGACAATGACAAAAACCCTGGCACTGGAGTGGACACATTTTTGCACAACATCTGGCAGTGAATGAGTTAACATAGATTTTTTTTTACAATCCAAAAAATAACATTCTCCGTCAAAAACCCATGGTCAAATATCGAATATCTTTTAAAAAAATCATCCATTAAAAAAACCAGTAGTTCAAACTCCAGCTCAGTGTGAAAGGGGCAACCTGAGACGTTCACAGTTCATCTTTACCCGCCGTCACTCGTCCTCTCGCTCTGCCCTTGGCTGGCGCTTGGTTACGAACGTTTCGAGGGGCGGGGGCTGCGCCGTCGCCGCCCGCCGCCATGTCATCTTTTTGCGCCACGCCCTCCCCGCTGGCGGCCCATACGTTTTCCACCTCCTCTCGCTCCTGCGGGCAGGAAAGACGGGTGGCACATTTCATACGGTGAATAGTTGAGGGACAACCGCAACTCCAAAAACGGTTGTTGTTGAATCTTGTGATGGATTATACGAGTGTGACGACAATCCGGCAGATTCACGTCCGCTCACCATGTCCCTGTAGAGCTTTTCTTTGGTGAACCAAAGAGCTAGCGCGCAGCGGCGACCTTTCGTCAACGCCGTAACGCCGTGCGGATTGATGGGTCCCGACGAAAAGCCCACCAGGCGGCCGCACGTCGGTTTGACTCGGGCCTGCAGGGAGGTCGCAAATGTCAACGAGCTCAGTTGGGTGAAAGAAATCCTCAAAAGTCCCGCTAGAACGTAATTTCTCATTAGCATACCCACTACATCAAAATTTTTTAGTCCGCCGTATAAATACCCGCAAATATTGATGCGTAAATATCATTTAATTTACATCACATGTGTACAAATTAAGGTCCGGGGGCCAAATCTGGTCCGCCACATCATTTTAATCGGCCCACGAAAGCAAGTCAAACTTGTGACATTCCAATCTCATCTCTTGAGCTAGCTAGCGATCGAGCTCGCTAGCTCTCATTCTATTCAGCTAGGTAGCTAATTCCTTACATCACAGGTGTACAAATCAAGGTCCGCCACATCATTTTAATCGGCCCACGAAAGCAAATCAAACTTGTGAAATTCCATGCTCATCTATCAAGCTAGCTAGCAATCGAGCTAGCTACCGATCGAGCTAGCTAGCAATCGAACTCGCTATTAATCAAGCTAGCTAGCGATCGAACTCGCGAGCGATCGAACTCGCTAGCGATCGAGCTCGCTAGCTAATCCCTTACATCACAGGTGTCCAAATCAAGGTCCGGGGGCCAAATCTGGCCCACCGCATCATTTTATTCGGCCCGCGAAAGCAAATCAAGCATGTCAAGTTCCATGATGCTTGCTCAAGTTTCAAATTGTCCCATGTAAACCACAAAAGTAGTCTTTATTTTTTTACTTCAAATTTGAAAAGTAGTTCTTCGTTAATTTAATGTGTACACTGTATGTAATATGTAGAGTGGATGAAACATTCTAATGGCTTCCCTAAAAATGAGTTTGGGATAGGAATGGATCCCTCTTTATGAATGGATACAGTACAGTGTATAAAATTTTTACCGTGACTGTTTTGGCATCCCTGTCGGTAAAGAAGAATTCACCCCCATCAAAGTTGTCGTTCAGGTAGAGGATGGCGCTGCAACAGGGAAAATCTCCTTTTATTTTCATTTTAATTTCAGCGCCGAACATTCATCTTGAACTCTTCTGAATAGTCTTTCAAGTTAAAAAAAAATAACATACAATAAAACTAAAATGTTCACCTGAGGTCTCTGTGAATGAAGGCAGGCGGTTCTTTCCAACACTGCCTGGTGTCCGGCTCAAGGAGACAATTGTCCACGTGGACCGGGTGAGACAAATCCATTCGTCCCTGTTGGTCCCCTGATCGACACACCAAAATAAAAACGACAAAAAATATTTTTTTTTCATTTTTTAAAATGTATTTATATATGTATATTAATAATAATAATAACAATACATATAATTTTTAAGCGCCTTTCAAAACTCTCAAGGTCACTTTACAGTCACAGGATGAGTTTTTCTGTGTGTGAGCAGAGGCAGCCACACACGCCAGCGTTCACTCAACCCGGAAGTAACTCATATAGATAGTAAGCTAGCTTGCTAGCTAATAGATAGCAAATAATAAAAAAAAATACTGTGTTGCAGGGCATGCGCATGTTATCCCCATTGCGACAATCCGGAATAACTCTGATAGAACGCTATCTAGCTAGTGAATAGATAGCTAATAGCCAGCTAGCGAATAGATGGCTAAAAGCCAGCTAGTGAATAGATAGCTAATAGCTAGCTAGCGAATAGATAGCTAATAGCCAACTAGCGAATAGATAGCTAATAGCTAGCTAGCGAATAGAAAGCTAATAGCCAGTTAGCAAGTTAGCCAGTAGCCAGTTAGTTGTAAATTTCTCCACTGTGAGACTACTAAAGGCAAATCCAATCCATCCAATCCAAATAGATAGTTAATAGCCAGCTAGCGAATAGATAGCTAATAGCTAGCTAGTGAATAGATAGCTAATAGCCAGGTGTCAAAGTCAAGGCCCGCGGGCCAAATCTGGCCCGCCACATCATTTTTTTCGGCCCGCGAACGCAAATCAAACTTGTTAAATTCCATGATGATTGCTAAAATCTGAGCCAAAATTTCATATTTTTGGATGTCAACCACAATAAAAGTCATTATTCTTGACTTCAGATTTGAAAACAAGTTATTCATTAATTTGCTGTGTGCTCTATATGTAATATTTGAAGGGATTTAAACATTCTAATGGGTTCCCCAAATTCATAACGGCCCTCGAGAAGAAACCAGAACTACAATGTGGCCCGCGGCAAAAAATGACTTTGACACCCCTGATTTAGATGAATTGTATTGTATTGTAATATTATATGGGTCCTGCAATTGAGTGAAAATGACAAAACCGTGGCACTGGATTGAACGCATTTTTTCACATTGTCTGGCAATAAATAAGTTAAAAACCTTTTTTTGTTGGTTACCTTCAATGGCACTCCGACAGACAAGGTGTGTAAAGGCTACAAAGAGCCCAGAAGGACTCCTGAAATAAGAATGTAGCAGGATACGCGCTCTCTCGCCGAGCTCGTGCAGCAGCTTGGCGTCCGTTCGGTTGACCAGGCCGTCCTGAGCGAGCTGTTATGAGAAAATGTCTTCCTGTACTTTGCTTGGATTTTTATTTTTATTATTCTTTGGGTCTCACCTTTTCAGCTCGAAGCAAAGTGAGGCCATCCAACGTCTCATGAGGAGTGTGCGGTGACCGTCGTCCCCGGTAACCGTCTCCCGCTGATGCAACTGCCTATTAGGAGACAAGAAAATAAGGTGAGATGAATTATGAGGCTTGATTTACATTTTAGGTCCAATTTTTTATTGTATCATTCTGACTTGCGTATAATGTAACGTACGACATAGCCCTTGCTAAATCACACATATTTGGTCTATCTATCTATCTATCTATCTATCTATCTATCTATCTATCTATCTATCTATCTATCTATCTATCTATCTATCTATCTATCTATCTATCTATCTATCTATCTATCTATCTATCTCTAGCTATTTATTTAGCTATCCAGTTATTTATCTATCAATCTAGGTAGCTAACTAGCTCGCTATCTATCTAGCTAGCTCCCTATCTATCTAGCTCGCTATATATCTAGCTAATTAGCTCGCTATTTATCCATCTATCCATTTAGATAGTGAGCTAACTAGCTTGCTATCGAGCTAGCTCACGAGCTATCTTGCTAGCGAGCTAGCTATTTATTTAGCTATCCAGTTGTCTATCTATCGATCTAGCTATCTAACTAGCTCACTATCTATCTATCTAGCTTGCTATCTAGCTAGCTTGCTAGCTATCTATCTAACTAGCTATCTATTTAGCTATCCAGTTGTCTATCTATCGATCTAGCTAGTTAACTAGCTCACTATCTATCTAGCTAGCTCGCTATCTATCTATCTAACTTGCTATTTATCTAGCTCGCTATCTATCTAGCTCACTAGCTATCTATCTAGCTAACTAGCTCGCTATCTATATGGCTCACTATCTTTCTATCTGGCTCACGATTTAGCTTGCTCGCTATCTATCTAGCTCACTATCTAGATAGCTCTCTCTCTCTCTCTCTCTCTCTCTCTCTCTCTCTCTCTCTCTCTCTCTCTCTCTCTATATATATATATATATATATATATATATATATATATATATATATATATACAATTTTTTTTTTAATGGCGACGTTTGAACCGCGCTAGCCTTCGATTTGTAATCGGACTTACTGCCGCCAGCTGGATCATCCTGTCACACTCCTTCTCGGTGGTGACTCCGTCCAGAACCACCCGGTTAGTCCCGTTTAGGAGCAGCTCGTCCATGGTGATGGTCACTCCCACTTGGCGGACTGGACCACCTGCAGAAAAGGACGAACGCAGAGGGAGAGCCAGGTGAGTGTTTCAAAATAACGTTTGGAATTATTTTCATTTAACTCATTCACTGCCAAATGTGCAAAAATGTACCCACTCCAGTGCCAGGGTTTTTGTCATTTTCACTCAAATTCCAGAACCCATAAAATATTGAGTTCTTGGACTACATAAACATTGAATTCAGCATAAGAAACCGTAGACTGTTGCCTTTCATCAGAAAAAAAATAGTTAATTCTTAAATGATATGGGTCTGGAGTTATATGAGATTGAAATGGGGGCGGATGTCCAAAACACAATGCATACATATTGGTTTATATCGCGCTTTAACACAGCTGTAGCTGGAACAAAGCGCTAACATGGAAAAAAAGGCAAATGCTGCCCCCTGATGGAAGGGAAAAACATTGCCAGAGGTCTGACCAATGCTTTATCGCCCCCCCAAAACCCGAATAAATTCGGAAATGGCAGTGAACGAGTTAACAGGGTGGAGGGAGTTGAACCTGCAAAGAAGCCGCTGTCGTCCACCTCCTCTTCCTGCTCCTCCTCTTTCGTCTTCAGCATCATCTTCTTCTTCTCTGCTCTGAGAAACAAAAGCGATGTCGCCTTTTTTGTTTGAGTCTGTGTTTTATTTATTTATTTATTGCTTGCTTTATATTGGGGGATAATCTTGACTTACTTCCATGATTCCCTCAGGGATTCTGGGACAACTTCCTCTGGTGTCCAAAGATCCTGTAGAAGATAACTCTTAAAAAAAATGTCACCCCCCCCCCCCCCCCCCCCCCCCCCCCGCCCTACAATGCAAATGAACGCTAATAATGAATACCTACTGGGTCAATGAAGGTATAGTTTAGGTTCTCCATGCCAAAATAGAGAAGCTCCTTTTCTTCTAGCGAACGTTTGACATAGCGGGCGATCTCCTGTAGCGATGAACGTATTGTAAATGAGAAAAATAAAATTATGTATGTTATATAACTTCCTGAGATTCTGAATTTACGCAAGAGTATTAGGGCCAAGTTGAAATACAGTAAAGTCTCGTTATATCGATATTCAAGGGAGTCCGAAAAAATATTGATATAATCGGGACTATCGATATATCCGACCCTGCGCGCATGTAATTTTCTCCGTGCGTGCATAGAAATAGTATCGATATAATCGGGACTATCGATATATCCGAAATCGATATAACGAGACTTTACTGTATATATTTTTTATTCTGAGAAAAAAAGTCGCAAATTTGCTAGATTTAAAGTGACAAATTTGCTAGATTTAAAGTCACAAATTTGCTAGATTCAAACTCGCAAATTTGCTACATTTAAAGTCACAAGTTTGCTCGATTTAAACATTAAAAAAAAACTTTCGGAGTTTCAGAAACATCATTCGGTCATGCGGTGAGTTACGGTTAGCAGCCATTGCTAGATTTAAAGTCGCAAAATTGCTATATTTAAAGTCACAAATTTGCTAGATTCAAACTCGCAAATTTGCGAGATTTAAAGTCACAAATTTGTGACTTTAAATGTAGCAAGCTCTTTTGAATCGAGCAAATTTGTGACTGAATCTAGCAAATGTGTAACTTTAAATCTAGAAAATTTGTGACTTTAAATCTAGCAAATTTTTCACTTTAAATCTAGCAAATTTGTGACTTTAAATCTAGCAAATTTTTCACTTTAAATCTAGCAAATTTGTGACTTTAAATGTAGCAAATTAGCGAGTTTGAATCTAGCAAATTTGTGACTTTAAATCTAAAAAATTTGTCACTTTAAATCTAGAAAATTTGTGACTTTAAATGTAGCAAATGTGTGACTTTAAATTGAGCAAATTTGTGACTTTAAATCTAGCCAATTTGCGACTTTAAATGTAGCAAATTAGCGAGTTTGAAGCTAGCAAATTTGTGAGTTTGAATCTAGCAAATGTGTGACTTTAAATCTAGCAAATTTGTGACTTTAAATCTAGCAAATTTGTCACTTTAAATCGAGCAAATTTGTGACTTTAAATGTAGCAAATTAGCGAGTTTGAATCTAGCAAATTAGCGAGTTTGAATCTAGCAAATTTGTGACTTTAAATCTAGCAAATTTGTGACTTTAAATGTAGCAAATTAGCGAGTTTGAATCTAGCAAATTTGTGACTTTAAATGTAGCAAATTAGCGAGTTTGAATCTAGCAAATTTGTGAGTTTAAATCTTGCAAATTTGTGACTTCAAATGTAGCAAATGTGTGACTTTAAATCTAGCAAATTTGTGACCTTAACTCTAGCAAATTTGCGAGTTTCAAACTCTCAAATTTGTGACTTTTTTTCCTCAGAATAATACCCCATCTCTAAAATACATATATATTTCAACCTGGCCCCAATGCTCTTCTTGATTGACGATTTTGAGTGTATGTCACGATTTTGAGTGTGTGTCGGCAAAAAAAAAAAAAAAAAAAAGTTGAGATGGAGTCATGAGGCCTAACCTGAACAGGGTGTGTATCTTGTAACTCTTTCTCTCCCCCTAGTGTCTCCTGGTAGAGCTGCAGGTTATCGATGGAGTCCTCATCTGAGGGATAAAATAGGAGCAAGGAGCGAAGGGTCCTCACCGCGCCTCTCACATCTCCAGCTGCGAGAAAGCATAAAAACTGCTCGCACGAATATTTCAAAAGGAGAAGAAAAAAACAAACAAAAATTAACAACAAAACATAACACGGACCTTTAAATTGCGCAATGTGCATGTGCTCCAGCTGAGTGGGCAGGAAATCATCCTGAGAGGAAACCCTGCCGGGACGGGTGGCCACCTGAGTCACGCACGACTGCCGGCATGACAACAGCGAGAGGGAAATAGCTAAATGGACCGCCCCCCCAAAAAAAAAAAAAAAAAAAAAATTAACTGTCTTATATCATCTTTGTAGCTCAAAGACACTTTAGCATACCGGCGGCTTTCTCAAAGACTCCATCGACGCCGTCGACCCCCCGGTCCTCAGGCAGACGCTGGGCAGCCACCTCGCACTGCACCCTGCACTCCTCGATCTGACGTAGCGTTTCGTTGACGCACGCTCGCCATTCGTCCGCCGCCCGCGCCCACTTGGACGACTCCTCCAGTTGCAGCGCCGAATCGTACAGGAACTGAAGGGGGCATCACAAAAACACATATTTATTTATTTGTCACACAATCAGACAAGAGAAATCTAGCGCTTCAATAAACTACTAGTTGCTAAACTTGGAGCGGAAAATTCCTACGTCTAACTTTGAAAAAAAAAAAATGTTTAAAATGACTTCGCTAGAATCCTGCATTTCATTGTGGCCACTTTTGGGTGTTGTAAATAATAAATACACCAAAAGTATTTGTTGAACTGGCAAAAGAATAAATGGGACCAAGATGACATGAAAACTTAGAGGAATTTGTCATGGCAACTAACAAGCAAACTAGCTAGCATCCAGCATTTTGCTACAGCACAGATGTTCTATTTAATAATAATAATACATTTTATTTTGATCGCCTTTCAAAGCTCTCAAGGACACTTTACAGTCAAAGACAAGCATAGATACTATAATAAATAAAATACAATTACAAATAGAATACAATAAATAACATACAATTTACAGTACACCCACAAAATGCATGATTTTTAGGGTAGAGTATGTCATTTAAAATATATATTTTTTAATACAATAATCCCCCCCAAAAATTTGACTTGACAATAACAAAATAACTCAATACCTAACTAAATAATTAGCAAACTAAACAAATAGCTAGATACTAACTTGATAGCTAAATAAATAGCTAAAGAGCTAGATAGCAAGATAGCTATATACTAGTTAGATAGCTAGATACTAGCTAGCTAGATAGTTAAATAAATAGCAAAAGAGCTAGATAGCAAGATAGCTATATACTAGCTAGATACTAACTACATAGCTATGTACTAGATAGATGGCTAGATACTAGCTATCTAGATAAATAAATAAATATATAAATAAATAAATAGATAGCTATATAATAGCTCGATAGCTATATACTAGCTAGATAGCAACATATCTATATACTAGCTAGATAGCTACATATGTACTAGCTAGATACTAGATAGCTAGATAGCTAAATAAACAGCAAAAGAGCTAGATAGCAAGATAGCTATGTACTAGCTAGATAGCTATATACTAGCTAGATGCTATCTAGATAAATAAATATATATAAATAAATAGATAGCTATATAATAGCTATATACTAGCTAGATAGCAACATATCTATATACTAGCTAGATAGCTACATACGTACTAGCTAGATACTAGCTAGCTAGATAGCTAAATAAACAGCAAAAGAGCTAGATAGCAAGATAGCTATGTACTAGCTAGATAGCTATATACTAGCTAGATGCTATCTAGATAAATAAATAGCTAAAGAGCTAGATAGATAAATAAATAGCTAAAGAGCTAGATACCAAGATAGCTATAAACGTACTAGCTAGATACCTAAATACTAGCTAGCTATATAGCTAAATAAATAGCTAAAGAGCTAGATAGAAAGATAGCTGTATACGTACTAGCTAGATACCTAGAAACTAGCTAGCTATATAGCGAAATAAATAGCTAGATAGCAAGATAGCTATATACTAGCTAGATACCAGTTAGATAAATAAATAAATACACAAATACATAGATAGCTAGTTAAATGATAGCTAGTTGGAATATAAAATCAAAAACCAAGCTAACATTTCCCATTGCAATGCACTTTTTTGAAATTTTAGCTCACCTCTCAATCAAAATGTGCATTTTCGATCCATTCTGAAATTTATCAAGACGTCAAACCCCAATTTGGTTGTTTTTCTTCCTCACCCAGTGCTTCTCGCTGTCCATTTCTCGGTCGTAAAAGGCTTCGTCGCTCACTCCCTCCATCCTTCGGTACTTCTCGATGTTGTTCCTCATCTCCAGGTGAGTTGGATTGGCTACAAAGTAGGTTTGCGCCGCCGCCGCTGCCTTCTGCAGTTTTTCCATCTGATGGGGAAAGAACCAGCATATCATGAGAACACCTTCCTTATTAATTTCTTATTGCCAGTCCATAGACCAAAATCTGATCACTTCAAGAAAACAATCCAATTGCCAATACCTACTTGTGATCGATCACTAACCTTAAAATATGTAACCTGCAGGAAGTTGTACACGTTACGTGTTGCAAACTCATACTCGATGTCGGTGGAAACGGGAAGCTGTCCCACATGGCTAACCGAGCGTCCCACGCAGAACTTCAAGCACTCTGCCTTCTTCTGCACCCAATCCAGGGCCCAAAGGTCCCACAGACTCCCTTCCTCGGTGTCTGCCAATAAGTAGAAGAACTGCTGACATTTTATCATGCATTTAAAGGACAACCGACGTCTCCGGACAAGTTGTGTCCATAATTTGTAAAATGGCTTCAAATGACTTCTACTGAGCGTATTTTACAAAAATTCCACCGCATATAGCTATATTTTACATTTTAAGACTCGCGCTGAATATTCCGGAAGTTTTGTTTTTGAGTTGGTGACGAGTCCGTACGTGACGTCACTGAAGGAACGCCCCTGACCGAAAAAAGACACATTATAGCAGTCCTTCCATCACGTCAATGCATTTTGCTGTACTTGTTTGGTCTGACAACTTCGCGTTGCACCAAAAAGAGGCAGAAGAGGGCGTCCAAGCTCCGTAGAAGGAATCAGTGTAGCCTCAGGGAATAGTCCTCTGCTTCCCCCCCCAACCTTAGTGCAGGGGCCTATCATAGCAGAGATCTGGCACCGTCACCTCTGGACAATAGGGATATACTGTCTATATAGGGCCAAAACTACCAGCAAAATTTTAGTTTGCTGACGAAGCCTCTTGGATGAGAAGCAAAACACCCGTCACCTTCAAAGAAGTACAGATGACGGCTGAAGAAACTTTTTGAGACAGTTTTCTTTAGTGTTACGCCTCGACATTGTTATGATGTAAAGTTAATGTAAAGATTAAGATTTGTTGTGGCACAAACAAGTAGAAAGAAGCACAACACAAGCATTGTACTCTATTTATAACTTTACCTAGTTTTTGAAGTGCATCCTCCCCCGTAGATCCACATTCCTCATAACAGTTCCTTCGGACCTTAAACAGAGCTTCCTTAGTCACAAGCGACCTCTCAATCAGCTCCGCAGCCTTCGCCCACTGCCCGTTGAAGTACGAACGCACTCCGGTGTAGTACAAAAAGTCATAGGGTTGCAACAACGACGAAACGACGTCCGAAGTGACCGATCCTCCGCATAGAAAAAACACTTGCGACGCCACGTATACAGAGAAGAGGTCGGGGGAGAGCGCCATGGTCCCGCAGAAGAGGAGAGACCACGTCGGTGAGAAAGTTTGGGAAGGAGGTGGGACTCGCTGTACCGTGAGGGGCCGCCCGAGGGCGCTGTATACAGTCGCTACTGCTACTACCGTAACTATCATAAACCGGAGTCAGCGTTAGTTTTAATCACTCATTTAGGCGGCGTCATAACCACCAACGACTGTGATAATTTTCCAAAGATTTAGCCATCGGGGTTAAAAGACTCGATATGTGCGTTGTCGTGGAATAAAAGCTTTAAAATCCACCTTCCCATTCACGAATGAAACGTTTACTATATGACTTACGGCAATAGTTTGATTTTTGGGGCTATTACCGTAACTATTACAACATGAAATCAACTTGTTTTTAACTCTCATTGAGCCAGTGTTATAATAACTCATTATTTTTTTCATGATACGAACAACAGAATACGCGCATTAACTGCTTTATTCCGGATTTCCATTCAAAGTGGACGCGTGCATAGCAATCGTGACGTTTCTGGTATTACCGTAACTATCATAGAACGTATATAGTGTACCAGTCCCTACAAACAAAGAGTGTTTTTTTTTCTGTGTTGTACCGATTTACGAATAACAAAATATGCGTAAAACTGTGATGAGCCTTCTTTGGAACGCGTCTCACTTTGTGTTCGTGGCCCGTATTGCAACAGTTACGGCGATGCTTGTCTTTGTGGCCAACTGCCATTAACCGTAACCATCCTAAAATGTATCTTTCATCACGGGTTGTTTGAACACACTTATGTATTTTACATAAATAGTCACTAACATTTAGAGTATTGTGATGTTATAAGTAGAAAGACAGGCGATTATAACAAAAATGTGATTTTAATCTTAAAGAGTACGAATATACATTATTGAAAGGGCGGCGTATTGCGACCGTTACGGTAGTACCTGCGAAGCAGCTGTGTTCACGGCCTCCCCACAACACTCGGCATCGGCGTCCCATGGTTCATTCAAGCCCAATACACGCGCAGCATTTGACGGCTTTCCGCGACTCACATTCACTCCCAGCCGGTTGTAATACGGTGCCCGGTGGACTGACGCACACTTCCCGAACGTTGGCACCAGATAACTTGTCATGGCGGACGTCAGCGAGGTTTTGATGTCGGTTTTGTCCACAATTCGGGTACCCAAGCCCGGGGACCGCGTCCACAAAGATGAATGCGCCTTGTCATTTTCCTCCCCGGTGAGCGTCAGCCTACGCTATTTCTCTTTTTATTCGCTTTCCCATCCAGTGGAAACACAGTTTGACCGTTCACCCTGCCTTTCGCCTCTGTCTCGTTTTATTCTGACGTTACTTTAAAAAGGCATCGAGCTCCAGTTACCTTTAAATGCTCCCTTGAATACCCGGAGAACGTTAAGCTAAGCTAATGGATCGCCATAAGCGTAATGGGGAAACATAGCTGCTTTAGCATGTTAGCTTACAGCTCGACTCTCGCCAAGCTACCCCGTGCTCTATATTTATCGTCTTTGTTGACACTGTATTCCTTTTAGTAACAATATTACGAATTGGCGATTTTCTCATGAGTTCGTAGTGTGACAGGTTGACTGTGGCAAGGCTAGTTAGCAACATCGCTGCCAACTTCTCATCGTCTTTTACTGATGGAAGAGGCGTGGACTGCTTGCCCCCCGTGTGTTTGTAATATGTCTGTATTTGATTTCCCAGGAAAGCGAAGGAGGCTTGTACGTGTGCATGAATAGCTTCCTGGGTTTTGGAAGTCAATATGTTGAGAGGCACCATGCTCGGGCTGGTCAGAGGGCTTACTTGCACATCACAAGAACTCTCAAGGACAAGGTAGACACACACGTGTGGTGGTATCTTTACATGTTCACAAGTATACTTGTGACATTTGTCTTTCAGAAGGAAGACAGTGATAATAACTCTGGATCGGGACATCCGCCGAAGAAGAAGCCCACCAGATTGGCTATAGGTGAAACATGGAAGCATATTGATTTGAAGAACAGTTTTACTTTGAAGGATGACACTATATTTTCATCGACTTGCAAGGAGTTTGGCAGTCTTTTAACACCGTCTAATTGTTTCTTGTGAAAGATGTCAAAAAAAGCCACCAGAAAAAAACAACTCTGTCAGTTAAGGTGTATTCATAGCTCATGTGCTATGTTGACATGATGCTTTATGACAACATTTTTGGCCACATTTAAGCCATATTGACCGGCAAAGTTTCAAGCCGTTGTTGTAAATATACTGTTTACTGTGTGTACCGTACGTCTATATTTTAACATTGGTCAAATTTATGATTTACCCAAGGCATCGAAGGTGGTTTTGATGTGGAGCAACAACACTACGAGGAGGACTACAAGGTTGTCATTTTTCCCGAAAGACAGGAAGTCACATCGGAGGACCTGGGAACCATGCCGGACGTTGTGAAAGAGCGGGTGAGTTATTCTGATGTCGCAATTTAATGATGATAAAATTGCCATAATCTTAAAAAAAGAGGGTGTATTTTTATGGTTATAATTTTTCTTATACAGGTAACATCTGAATTACGACCGGGTTCCGTTCCGACAAAACGGTCGTAAGTCAAACGGTCGTAAGTCGAAAGCCATTCAAAATGTCCGACGTGACGTTTACACGACAGGATAGTATATGATGTCAATCTGTTGTTTTTAAGCAACGTTTTCCATTGAATACTATTGTATACCAAACTGTTCACAGTGCATTTATAAAATGTATAACTTTTAATGTCATTTGTAACATTTTACATTTCATATTATCGATTTTTATTACTAGATAACTGTACCTGTAATGTATACAAAACTGTTTACTGTACCGTTCATTTATAAATGTTATACTTACCTTTTCGTGTCATTTTTATCATGTTATATTTCATATTATCGATTTCTATTTTAGATTTATATTTTATATAGTGGGTTAAAGAAAACACTTCTATGTAAAGAATACAGCATTATTACAGTATTAAGACAACATATAAATCACTTTCTGGGTCTTTAACGGCCAGAAGAGGTCGCCCGACACACACGCTCGGACTCAGGCGAAGGAAAAAGAAGCGGTGTACAGTACTACAAGAGATGTTGCCGAGACGGTATCTGCACTGTATAACTACTGTATTGAGTGTAGTCACGCAGTAGATTGCTGTGCGAGTGTGTGACATGATGGTTGGCCAAAATTGTTGTACGCGTTGCCGGCTGCTTGCACGTTGCGTTGCCAGGCGTAGAATAAAAAAGAAAAGCAGGTCTTGTGGTCGTAAGTACGGGTGGTCGTAACTCCGATGTTACCTGTACCTAAAAATAAATATGCAATTGAATAATTGGGATTTCAATCACACATATTTACGGAACGGCTACTACAATATCGCAACAATCTTTGGGTTAACCAATATTTTCCCGTGCCCGCGCAAAAGGTATCGCTGTCAATGGCGGGCATCATCGCCGCCGACTCAGTGTCTCACGCCTTGCAAGTACAACAGTGGGACGGCGAGGTGAGACAGGAGTCACGGTTTGCCGCTGATCTCAAGCAACTTGACAATGGCATCAAAATCCCGCCCAGGTGAGCCCTCACGTCATTGCCCGAATAGTCCAGGTCACTGTCACCACTTTTTGGATGCTAGGAATTAGATTTGTTTGTGTTTTTGAATGCAATTGTTTCCCATTTGGCTGGGAAAATTTTGAATGTACAGTAAAGTCTCGTTATATCGATATTCTCGGGAGTCTGAAAAAATATCGATATAACCGGACTATCGATATATCCGATCCTGCGGCATGTAAATTTTCTCCTTGCGTTCATAGAAATAGTATCGTAATAAGCAGTACTATCGATATAACCAATATTGATATAACGAGACTTTACTGTATTAATTTTATACTTCGATGAGAAGGTTTCTTCAGCCGTCATCTGTACTTCTTTGAAGGTGTCGAATGTTTCGCTTCTTATCCAAGAGGCTTTGTCAGCGAACTAAAAGAAGCTATTTTCATAAAACAGCAAAACCCTTCATTAAATCGCCATGGTGGGGTGAGGTTCAATTTGGAACGTTCCTACAACCGATTTCCTAGGCAACATAGGCTTAGCTATGCTGATGAGGTGATACCAGAGCAAATGGCGCAATTAGGCCAGCCGTAGACACCATACTCAGGCAGGACAATAGAAGTAATCAGTGAGGACAATAGTAAAAGTAATCAGTGTAGCCGCAGGGAGTAGTCCTGTGCTCCACCCAACCTGAGAGCAGGGACCAAACATAGCAGAGTCTGGCACTGGAAGTAAGGATATATATAGGGCCAAAACTACCAGCAAAAAAAATTAGTTAGCTGACGAAGCCTCGAAGATAAAAAGCGAAACGTCCGACACCTTCAAAGAAGTACAGATGACGGCTGAAGAAACCTTCTCATCGATGGACTACTCCTGTACGACTGAGAGCTTATACAGACTTAATTTTATACTCCATGATGCAGGAATTTTGAGCTTCAACTCTGGAAGAAATGAATTGTATTGTCTCACGTAGCTTAAAGGACAACCGACATCTCCGGACAAGTTGTGTCCATAATTTGTAAAATGGCTTCAAATGACTTCTACTGGGCGTATTTTAATAAGATTCCACCGCATATAGCTATATTTTACGTTTTAAGACTCGCGCTGAATATTCAGGAAGTCCTATTTTTGAGTTCGTGACGAGTCCGTACGTGACGTCACTAAAGGAACGCCCCTGACCGAAAAAAAAAGACCCATTGTAGCGATCCTTCCATTACATCAATGTATTCTGCTGTACTTGTTTGGTCTGGGGACCCCGTGTTGCACCCAAAAGCCGCCAGAAGAGGGCGTCCAAGCTCCGTAGAAGGAATTTATCAGCCTGTGGAAACGGAGGTGGCCACTGGAGGTCGCCATTTTGTGCCTCTTTTCTGATGATCCATTGTTGTCCCAATGTTGCCTCAAAATGCCATGGAATAAATTCTTTAATCGATTGCAAACATGTATGCTTTCCTCTTCAGAACTATTAGAATCATATTCATACCTGGATGTGTACCAAGAAAGCATATTCTCCGAATCGGAAGCCATTGTTTTGATTCTGCAGCAATGCAAGACGTCTTGGCGTGACGTCACGAACTGGGGGCGGGGCTTTCTGAAAATGGCCAATTCGCAGCTCATTTTTTTGCAGATTTTGGACACTTCAAGTCATTTTTATTGGCGTTTTTCATTTGACTAAAAATATCATCCTGCGTGTTTTGGGAATTTTAGATGCTATCAAACGTTTTTCTGATGTCAGTTAAAAAACAAAAAAGTGACGTCGGTTGTCCTTTAAATTTTCCACGCTTGCATCTTTCCGTCCCCCAATTGTCTAACATTCATCGACATGGACTTTTCGATGTGCTCGTTCACTGTCATCCGTGCCCCCTCCGTGCGATAGCGGCTGGCGATGCGAAGTATGCGGCCTTCAGGAGAATCTCTGGATGAACCTGACGGACGGCAAGGTGCTTTGCGGTCGCAGGTACTTTGACGGCTCGGGAGGTAACAACCACGCCCTGCTCTACTTCCAAGAGACGGGATACCCGCTGGCGGTCAAACTGGGAACCATCACCCCCGACGGAGCAGGTAAGACGACGCCGAAAGAAAGGAAAATGTGGCCTTACCGATTTAATTGAAGGAGTTCCGTTGCAGTCACGATGCCCCCCCCCCTCCCACTGCGATCAACGTGCACTTGCTTCTGCACGCAATGCTTCTTCTGTATTTTTTTTTGGGGGGGGGGGGGGGCAAGTTGTCAAAATGAATGTCCTTCGCAGCCGTTGACGTCACAGCTGAGTCGGGGAAAAGTGACTCGCTAGCTATTTGCTATCTATTTGCTGTCGATTAGCTATCTGGCTGGCTATGTAGCTGGCTACCTAGCTAGCTGGCTATTTGCTATTTATATGCCATCTATTAGCTATCTGGCTGGCTACCTAGCTGGCTACATAGCTATCTATTTGCCATCTATTAGCTATCTGGCTGGCTATCTAGCTAGCTACCTATTAGCTATCTAGCTAGCTAGTTATCCTGTGACTAAAGTGACCTTGAGAGTTTTGAAAGGCGCTTCTAAATGAAATGTCTTATTCTTATTAATAGTATTAATAGTATTATTATTAGTATGCTTATAATTATTAGGATGATGATGATGATGATTATTGTTGTTATTATTATTATTATTATTATTATTATTATTATTATTATTATTATTAACTAGCTATTAGCTAGCTTTCTATCTATTTGAGTTATTCGAGTTAAGTGACCGTGGGCGCGTGTGGCTGCCACTGCTCACCCACTGAAAAAAACATATCCTGTGACTGTAAAGTGACTTTGAGACTTTTGAAAGGCGCTTATAAATGAAATGTCTTATTCTTATTTTTATTAATAGTATTAATAGTATTATTATTAGTATGCTTATAATTATTAGGATGATGATGATGATTATTGTTATTATTATTATTATTATGATTATTATTACTAACTAGGTATTAGCTAGCTTTCTATCTATTTGAGTTATTCCGGGTTAAGTGACCGTGGGCGCGTGTGGCTGCCACTGCTCACCCAGAGAAAAAAAACATATCCTGTGACTGTAAAGTGACCTTGAGACTTTTGAAAGGCGCTTATAAATGAAATCTATTATTATTATTATTATTATTATTATTATTATTATTATTATTATTATTATTATTATTATTATTATTATTATTTTCCGCCTCCAGATGTTTACTCTTACGACGAGGATGACATGGTGCTGGACTCCAAGTTACCCGAGCATCTCTCTCATTTCGGCATCGACATGATGACCATGGAGAAGGTAATTCCACGCCATGGCAACGTGACTAGCGCGGTTGCTCAATCGGAACGCCTTCTCAGACCGAGCGGACCATGACGGAGCTGGAGATCGCCGTGAATCAGCGCGTCGGAGAGTGGGAGGTGATCCAAGAGTCCGGGACCACCCTGCGCCCGCTGTTCGGACCCGGTCTGACCGGCATGAGGAACCTGGGCAACAGCTGTTACCTCAACTCCGTTATGCAAGTGCTCTTCAATGTTCCAGACTTTGAGAAAAAGTTAGTATCCGTCCTGCACCGCCTCCTATTCGGGTTTGATTGGCTTTTACGCATGGTGAAAATTAATCTGAAGGTTTCATTTAGAGCCGTGGGATTAATAATCATTAGTTCTATTTAATTGAAAATCCCCCCTCAATAAATCCACAAAATGTATTCACTCTCTTTTTTTGTCCAATCATGTCTCACATATCGTATCATATCGTATCGTATTTCATATTTCGGTTTGATTTAGAGCTGTGGGATCAATAATAATAATAATAATTTAATTGAAAATAAAGAAAAACATCACCAAAAAAATGCTCGCTCTCTATTCTGGTGCAATCATATCATATTTCATATACTATCATATATTATAGCATATTTAGGTTTGATCAATAATAATTACTTTGATTGAAATGAAAATCCCCCCCCCCCCCCCAAAAAAAAAAAAAAAAATCCCCCCAAATGTTTCCACTCTCTTTTGTCGTGCGATCTTATCATCACATCATATCATATAATTTCACATCATATTCAGGTTTGATTTAGAGCCATGGGATCAATAATAATTATTTGTATTGAAATGAACACCCCCCCCCCCTCCCCCAAAATTCATTTTTTTTTTGTTACTCTCTTTTCTGGTGCAATCATATCATATTTAGGTTTGATATAGAGCTATGCGATCAACAATTATTATTTTTATTTAATTGAAAAAAAAAATCCACATTTTTTTTCTCAATCTCTTTTCTGGTGAATTTATATCATATAATATTTAGGTTTAATTTCGAGCCATGGGATCAATAATAATTGTTTTTATTTAATTAAAAAAAAAATCTCTTTTTTTTTTCTCGCTTTTTTCTGGTGCTATCATATCATATCATATATCATATCATATCATATATATAATGACCTTGAGAGTTTTGAAAGGCGCGTATAAATGAAATGTATTATTATTATTATTATTATTATTATTATTATTATTATTATTATTATTATTATTATTATTATTATTATTGTTATTATTATTATTATTGCATAACATATATCATATCCCGTGACTGTAAAGTCTCCATGAGAGTTTTGGAATGCGCTTGGAAATAAAATGTATTATTATTATTATGTCATCATATCGTATATCATATATCATATCATGTATCATATCATGTATCGTATCATATATCATATCATATATATATATCATATAATATAGCATATATCGTATCATATCATATCATATTTGGGTTTGATTTAGAGCCACAGGATGAATAATAATTATTTTTATTGAACTGAAAATCAATGTTAAAAAAAGTCCCCAAATTTGGGCAATGGCGCAATCATATTTGTGACTCTGTCAAATATAACATGCAAATTAGCAGAGTTTGCGTAATCCCCTTGTGGCAATTTCATCATTTTCCAAAACCGATCGCATTCCAGGTATGTTTCCAACATCGACAAGATAATGGACGAGGCCCCGAGTGACCCCAGTCAAGATTTCAAAACCCAAGTGTGAGTATCTTGTTTTTTTTTTTCTTTTCTTTTTTTTTTTTATTCCGGGTGATGCCAAATTAAGCTTCTCTTTATCGCCTTCTGGTTAAAAGCGAGTGTTCAAATGTGATTGTTTCTTGTAGAGCCAAACTGGGCTATGGCCTTTCGTCGGGAGATTATTCCAAACCGGCACCAGATCCTGAGGATGAAAATGCTGCAACTGAGCCCAAGGTTGAAAAAAAAATACCATAAAATAAATACAGTGATACCTCTCTTTAGCCCATGAACTTTAAACAAACATTAAATTCGTGAAGATCTAATCTTGTTATACCAACTAGTTTTCGGCGGATAAACACCAAATCACACGATCGAACAGCATCACAGTCGCTGTTGGACTAGTTTTACACACCTACTTTGAGTTCAGATGTGGTTTGTTATCAAGTGGTATACTTTTGCTATTATGGGACCAAAAAAGACTCCACCACAGGCTAATGTTCAGCCGAAAACGACACAAAAGATAATTACGGTCGAGAAGAAGATCATCAAAAAACACGAACAAGGTGTGCGTTGGTGTGACTTAGCATCCCAGTACCAGTATGCTAAATCGACCATTGCTACGTGTGGCTAAGGGTGTTTCTGTGTTGTCTAAACCACGGTCTCAGGCAATAGAAGAGGTTGAAAAACTATTGATTTGGATTAACGAAAAGCAACTAGCAGGGGACAGTGTGTGAGGGTATTATCGCCGAGAAAGCACGGCAACTTCACTTGAATATCATCAAATGGCAGTGATATCGACCATCACAAAGGTAAATAAAACAACTTTATTATACAGTACAGTTTATTTCTTTAATTACAATAAAATAGCACGTTTATTCTACATAAGATAAGGTATATTTTGTGTCGTTTTATGGCTTTTTTAGTATAAAATTATGTTTTACGGGGACCTGGAAACAGATTATTCTCATTTTTAATGGTTTCCTATCGGAAATTAATGTTTGGAAGACACACTTTTCGCCTAACACACACTTTCTGGGAACCAATTATGTTCATAAACTGAGTTCTCGCTGTATTTATTTTTATTTTTTTTGTCAAACAATGAGACAAGACTATCTTTGGAAAAAAATAGTTTAAAATGTCTTAATTTAACTAGAATCCTACATCCCATTGTGGCCAAAGGCAGATTCACGGTTGCGCCGTTTGGTGTCAAAAATAATGAATCCTTGATGTGGAACAATTTTTTTACGATTCAAATCATAATAAACAATTGAATAGCTTCACTTGCAGTCTTCTTCCGAAGGTTTCGGAAGCAAAATAAATTACGATCAGAAGAATAAATGGTAGCAAGATGATGTGGAAGAATTGGAAGAAGTCCTCATGTAAACTAACAAGCAAGCTAGCTAGTTTAGCATCCAGCATTCCGCACATTTATTACACATAAAAGAAGGTATATTTTCCATAGTTTTAAGGCTTATTTAGTAGAAAATTATGTTTTATGGTGACCTGGGAACAGATTATTCTCATTTTAATGGTTTCTTATGGGAAATAAATGTTTGGCAGATGAACTTTTCGCCTTACACACACTTTCTGGGAACCAATTAAGTTCGTAAACTGAGGTGTCACTGTAATGACTTGATGTCAATCATTTCTTTCCAGGACTACCAAATCGGCATAGCGCCAAGAATGTTCAAAGCACTTGTAGGGCGGGGCCACCCGGAGTTCTCCACCAATCGGCAGCAGGACGCTCAGGAGTTCTTATTGCACTTCATAAACATGGTGGAGGTAAGAGGTGAAACGCAGGATGTAGCCGTTGGGAGTCAACCGTCATCTTGCGACTTTTCTCTCCACCGCAGAGAAACAGCCGCTCGGGGCCCAACCCGTCTGAAGCTTTCCGCTTCTTGGTGGAGGAGAGGATTGTGTGTCAGCAGTCTCGAAAGGCAAAGTACACGCAGCGGGTGGATTACATCATCCAGCTGCCCGTGCCCATGGATCAAGCCATCAATGCAGGTGATCGGATTCGTGGGAAGTGGGTCTCATCAGCAACTGGCCCTTTTTATAAAAATACTACCGTATTTTCCGGTGTATAAGGCGCACCCAAAAGCCTTGATTTTCTTCCTAAGATGACCCTGCGCCTTATACGCAGGTGCGCCTTATATGTGCGGTCATAAGTAGTGGTGCTATTGTATGATATATTTTTGGCTATTTGACTGGCCAGTAAATAGCTATCTAGCTGGCTAGCTATTAGCCGTTTCGCTGGCTGGTTGTTAGCTGGCTAGCTGTTGGCTATCTATTAGCTATTTATTAGCTATCCATTAGCTGGTTGGCTGTAAGCTGTCTAGCAGGCTAGTTGTTGGCTTTCTGGCTATCCATTAACTATTTATTAGCTATCCATTGGCCAGCTAGCTAGCTTTCTATCTATTTGAGTTACTTCGGGGTTAAGTGAATGCTGCCGCATGTAACTGCCGCTGCTCACCCGCAGAAAAAATTAACCTGTGACTGTAAAGTGACCTTGAGAGTTTTGAAATTCGCTTAGAAATGAAATGTATTATTATTATTATTATTATTATTATTATTATTGTTATTGTTATTGTGATTGTGATTGTTATTGTTATTATTATGATGATGATGATTATTATTATTATTGTGATGGTTATTGTTATTATGATGATGATTATGATAAATACAACGACGATGATGATGATTATTATTATTATTATTATTATTATTATTATTATTAGGGCGCACATGATTTGAATGCAGAATTGTATGTTTTTGTCCAATTTGTGTGGTGACTTTATTCATAATGAAACTATCTTCTTTCATACCGTCTGCCCAACAGATGAGATGCAAGAGGCGGAGCGCCGGCGCGAGAACGGCGACTCGACGGTCATGCCCGTGCGAGCGCAAATTCCCTTTGCGGTTTGCATGGCGGCCCTCAGCGAACCCGAACTCCTCACCGACTTCTGGAGTTCCGCCGTGCAGACCAAGACCACGGCCACCAAGTATGCGCACAGTAACACGATTAGCGTCTGTGTAGGCTTTCAGTCGCACAGGAGTCGTCCATCGAGGAAAAGGTTTCTTCAGCCGTCGTCTGTACTTCTTTGACGGTGTCGGATGTTTCGCTCCTCATCCGAAGAGTTTCGTCAGCGAATTAATGTTGTTCTGGTACAAGGGCAACGCGAGGACGCCAATGGCAGAAAAGCTAAATTGAAGCTAATCGGATTACTTCTTTTGTTTGTACCTCATTGGAGCTGATCAGAGAACAAAAGAAGTAATTAGATTACTTAATTTGTACTTTATTAGAGGTAATCAGACAGAACAAAAGAAGTAATCTGTTTCCTTCATTTTTTGGTACCTCATTAGAGGTAATCAGACAGAACAGAAGAAGTAATCAGATTATTTATTTTGTTTGTAGCTCATTAGAGGTAGTAATCAGACAGAACAAAAGAAGTAATCAATTTTAATCAGATTACTTCTTTTGCTTGTAGCTCATTAGAGGTAATCAGACAGAACAAAAAGTAATCAGATTACTTCTTTTGTTTGTACCTCAGGTAATCAGACAGGACAAAATAAGTAATCAGACTACTTCTTTTGTTTGTACCTCATTAGAGGAAATCAGACAGAACAAAAGATGTAATCTGATTACTTCCTCTGTTTGTAGCTCATTACAGGTAGTCAGACCGAACAAAGAAGTAATCTGATTACCTCGTGAGAGGTGATCAGACAGAACAAAAGAATTAATCTGATTACTTCTTTTGTTTGTATTTCATTAGAGGTAATCAGACAGAACAAAGGAAGTAATCTGATTACTTATTTCATTTCTACATCATTAGAGGTAATCAGATAGAACACAAGAAGTTATCAGACTACTTTTGTTTGTACCTCATTAGAGGTAATCAGACAGAACAAAAGTAATCTGATTACTTCTTTTTCTGTACCTCATTAGAGGTAATCAGACAGAACAAAATAAGTAATCCGATTACTTCTTTTGTTTGTACCTCATTCGAGGTAATTAGAGGTAATCAGAAGGAACAAAAGAAGTCATCAGATTAGCTTCAGAGAGTAGTCCATTGCTCCCCCCAACCTCAGAGCAGGGACCTATCAAAATCTGGCACCACCACCTCTGTTCATTAGGAACATATACCAGCACAACATTTAATTCGCTGACGAAGCTTTTCGGATGAGGAGCGAAAGGTCCTACCCCTTCAAAAAAGTACAGATGACGTCTGAAGAAACCTTTTCATCGATAATAGGATTAGCATCATTGGATTGTTCTTATTTTTTATTTATTTTTTGTCGCTCTGACCCGTTTCTTTACTCAGAACGGCGCGATTTGCCTCATTCCCCGACCACCTGGTTATTCAGATTAAGAAGTTCACCTTTGGCCTTGACTGGGTCCCCAAGAAACTGGGTGAGTAAAGCCTGTCGTGATTTAGCTCGAGAAGTATGTTTTAATTTCCTAAAAGTAGAACTCTGTGTGCCTTGGCATCCAGTTCAGGGTGTCCCCCGCCTAGTGCCTTCCTGGTATAAGCTCCAGCATCCCCTGCTGTGACCTTAATGAGGATAAAGCGTTCCGGAAAATGGATGAATGAAGGACTGAGCATCCAATGAAAATCTTAATATGCAACATGCAATTTTCAAATTGCCAAATCCTTATTCAGTGTTTCGCGAAACACCAAAAGTGCTTCGTTACGGTGAAGCTTCATTTGGTAGAATTTTCTGACATTGTCGCCGCCTCAAAAAGTGCACGTCCAAGTTAGCGAATGAAGTACTTCCACTCAGTCGGGATACAAACTGAGTTCACGGTTTCGTTTCCTTTCATGATTTATAATAATAATAATAATAATAATAATAATAATACATTTAATTTCTAAGTGCCTTTCAATACTCTGAAGGTCACTTTTCAGTCACAGGATAAGTGTTTCTGTGGGTGAACAGCGGCAGCCACTCAACCTGTAGTAACTCAAATAGATAGAAAGCTAGCTAGCGAGCTAATCAATAGCCAACAGATACCTGGCTAGATAGCCAGCCAGCGAGATAGTGCATATAGTGTGGCTGCCGCTAACTCAAATACATAGAAAGCTAGCTAGCTAACAGATAGCCAATAGATAGCTAGCTAAGCAACTAGCTATATAACTAATAAATAGCCACCCAGATAGCTAGGTAGCCGGCCAATTAGCTAATAGATAGCTAATAGATAGCAAATGAAATAAAATTAAAAAATATTAAGAAATACAAGTTAGTTAATTCCTAAATTTAATGGATCCGGAGCCACCTGAGCCCGAAATGGGGGCGGGCGTCGAAAACGCTTTATAATTAATAATCATATTGACGAATTAAAATATCGTCTTTTTTTTTTTTTCAGACGTGAGCATCGATGTCCCCGACACGCTGGACCTAAGCGCCCTACGCGCGTCGGGCCAGCAGCCGGGAGAGGAGCTCTTACCAGAGGTGGCCCCGCCCCCACTCATGACCCCAGATGTGGAGGTTAAAGGTATCCTGGGTTCCCACGGCAACGAGGACGACGACTCTCTCTACTCTCCGCTGCTGCTGTGTCAGTCTGTCTGTCTGTCATTTTCGATTCCTTTCCTCCCTCTCAGAAATGTCCGTTTGTCTTTCTTTTCTTCCTTTTTCTTGCTTTTCTGCCTTTGGCGTCCTCGTGTTGCCTTTGTTTTTTACTTTTATATCTATTTATTTAGCTATCGAGCTAGTATCTAGCAAGCTAGCTATTTATTTAGCTATCTAGCTCATATCTAGCTAGCTAGCTATTCAGCTATTTATTTAGCAATCTAGCTGGATATCTAGCTATTTATTTAGTTATCTAGTTAGCATCTAGCTAGCGATTTAGCTAGACACCCGAGCCCTAGTTATTTAGCTAGATAGCTACTTAGTTTTTTATTTAGTTAACTTTTATTTATTTAGTTAGTTAGTTATTTTCAATAATCATAAACATATGTAGTTAGTTTTCTCAGTTCTCATATTGTAGCCATTTTATGGACATTTTTATAATCATACATTTCGCAAATTATTTTTACTCAGTAAAATGGAAATGCCCTTTGACCCCACCCCCTTTGGCCCTTCCAAAAAAAAATGGAATGGAGTTTTTATTAAAAAGAAAAAACAGACTTTTTACAAAAACTATTTCAACCTAAAAAAGATTGTATCTATTTTTGTTGGCCACATTTTCTCACTTCAGTTTCACCGATGTTATTCTGCGTCTGTGTCCCTTGCCCACCGGGCGGCAGTATAAGTCAGGCACAGAGTTATACACTGCCCAAAATTATACGGTGATGTTTATTGTTCTTGGCAGACAATAATAATAATAATAATACATTTCATTTCTAAGCGCCTTTCAAAACTCTCAAGGTCATTTTACAGTCACAGGATAAGTGTTTCCGTGGGTGAGCAGCGGCAGCCACACGCGCCAGCGTTCACTCAACCCGGAAGTAAATAGATAGAAAGCTAGCTAGCTAATAGATAGCCAGCTAGACAACTAGCTATATAACTAATAGATAGCCAGCAAGATAGCTAACTAGCCAACCAGTTAGCTAATAGGTAGCAAGTAGATAACTAATAGAAATCTAATCGCTAGCCAATAAATAGCCAGCTAGACAACTCGCTATATAACTCATACCTGTGATTGTAAAGTGACCTTGAGAGTTTTGAAAGGCGCTTATAAATGAAATGTATTATTATTGTTATAATAGATAGCTAGCTAGCCGGCCAATTAGCTAATAGATAGCAAATAGAAAGCTAATAGATAGCCAATAGATATACAGCTAGGCAACTAGCTATATAACGAATAGATAGGAAGCCAGAATACACGCCCGTGAATGTCGACCTATTATGTCTACCTGTTTTGCACCACAGTTTGTGGTCTGATGCTTAAAAAAGCTACTCACGCCGCAACATACGTATATAGCCTGTCGATGGCGTTTGCCATTGTTTCTCAATGCGCCACATTCTGAATCAGAACTAGAAAGCCTTTAATCATTTGCAAAATAAATAGCAAAATAGCTATTTGGTTAGCGAGCTAGATACTTATTATATAGCTAGCATCCCCAGTCACCAAATGAGGAATACGTGATCCCGCTTTGATTAGAGTCATAGTTTGTGAAGTTGTCAAAGTAATTCAGGCTTTTCACCACCTTTTAGCTCCGGTCCTGGACGAGTCGACCGTGTCGCAACTCTGCGACATGGGCTTCCCCCTGGAGGCGTGCAGGAAAGCCGTTTACTACACGAAAAACATCGACTCCGCCATGAACTGGTTGATGGGCCACATTGACGATCCAGGTGTGCCCGGGTCAACAGTCAGTCTGTCGCGTTTGAGCGTTTCTCTCAAGCCGCCGCTCTCTTAAATTTTTTTTTGATTGGCCGTAGACTTCTCCGCCCCTTTGGTCCTGCCGGGCTGCAGCGGCGGCGCCACGCCGACCGTGGAGAACATCTGCGAGGAGCACCTGGCAACCATCGTCTCTATGGGCTTCAGCCGAGAACAAGCAACCAAAGCACTTCGAGCCACGGTGAGCGGCTCACATTTAAATTGCGAGTATATATTACTTTTTTATAGATTATGTAAATCACTATCTCAACAAATTAAAAAAATATATATTTATTAATTTTTCTATCTAGCTATCTCACTATCTAGCTGGCTATCGATCGATCTAGCTAGCTAGCTACTTACCTATTTATTGAGTTATCTAGCTAGTATCTAGCTATCTAACTATTGAGCTATTTATTTAGCTATCTAGCTAGCTATCGAGATGTTTATCTCTTTATTTAGCTATCTAGCTAGTAGCTAGGTATTTCGCTATTTATTTAGCTATCTAGCTAGTATTTAGCTAGTATCTAGCTAGGTATTTATATATTTATTTAGCTATCTCGCTAGTATATATCTAGCTAGCTATTTCGCGATTGATTTAGCTATCTAGCAAGTATCTAGCTGGCTAGCTGGTTAGCTATTTATTTAGCTATCTATCTTGCTAGTCTCTATGTAGCTAGATAGCTATTTATTTAGTTATCTAGCTAGTATCTAGCTATTATCTAGGTAGCTAACTATCAAGCTCGCTAACTATTTCACGATTTATTGAGCTTTCTGGCTGGTATCTATCTTTCTAGCTAGCTAGATGTTTATATATTTATTTAGCAATCTCGCTAGTAGCTAGCTATTTTGCTATTTATTTAGCTATCTAGCTTGTATCTCGCTAGTTAGCTGTTTAGCTATTTATTTAGCTATCTAGTTATCTAGATATTTATATATCTAGCTAGCAATTATATACTGATTTAGCTATCGAGCTAGTGTATATCTATTTAGCTAGCTATTTTGCTATTTATTTAGCTATCTAACGAGTATCTAGCTAGCTATTTAGCTATTCATTTAGCTATCTAGCTATGTATCTTTCGAGCTAGCTAGCTATTTATCTATTTAGCTATCTATCCAGTCTTTATCTATCTAGCTAGCTATTTAGCTAGACACCCGAGCCCTAGCTATTAAGCTATTTATTTTGTTAGCTATTTTGTTTTTTATTTATTTAGTTAGTTACTTTTTTAGCTATTTAGTTAATTAGTTATTTAGTAAGTTATTTTCAATAATCATACATGTATATAGTTAATTTCCTCAATCACCAAAGATGAAAGTGACCCAACTACAATATGTCCGATCCATCAGAGCAATAATCTGGAGCGGGCCGTGGACTGGATCTTCTCGCACCTGGACGACCTTGAGTCCATGGACGTTTCCGAAGGAGGTCGCTCGGCCGCCGAGAGCGAGACCGCCCGAGAACCTCCTCCCGGTCCTTGTGTCAGAGACGGACCAGGCAGTGAGTAGCCGGGGGCGGGGGGGATTGAGACAACTGAGCCCTTTGTGGAAATGGATGCGGACGGAGTACACGGTCGTTCGATACTCATCATGTTCTCTCTCTTGCCTTCCGGTCCAGAATATGAACTGTTTGCCTTCATCAGCCACATGGGCACGAGCACAATGTGCGGCCATTACGTGTGTCACATCAAGAAGGATCAGCAGTAAGTGTCCCTTAATAACCGCGTTCTTTCACATACTGCAGGAAAATAAGAAATCCCTCAAATGTCGAATTGCGGTGGTGTCACTGCACTAACCTGTAGTTAGTTGTCCCAGGTAGGCTTAAAGGACAACCGACGTCATTTTAGCATCTAAAATACCCAAAATGATATTTTTAGTCAAATGCAAAACACCAATAAAAATGACTTAGTGTCCAAAATCTGCCAAAAATTGAGCTGCGAATTGGGCATTTTCAGAAAGTCCCGCCCCCAGTTCGTGATGTCACGCCAAGACCCTAGTGAATCAAAACAATGGCTTCAGATTCGGAGAATATGCTTTCTTGTTACACATCCAGTTATGAATATGATTCCAATAGTTCTGAAGAGGAAAGCATACATGTTTGCAATCCATTCAAGAATTTATTTCGTGTCATTTTGAGGCAACATTGAGGGGGAAATGGATCACCAAAAAAGAGGCAGAAAATGGTGACCGAGCTCCCGTGAGGAATTAATCAGCCCGTTTAATCAGATTTTGGACACTAAGTCATTTTTATTGGTGTTTTGCATTTGACTAAAAATATCATACTGCGTGTTTTGCGTATTTTAGATGCTATAAAACGTTTTTCTGATGTCAGTTAGGAAACTAAAAAAGTGACGTCGGTTGTCCTTTAAACTTGTAATTTGGCCCTCTCTCACACACTCCATAACGTGTGTGTGTGTGTGTGTGTGTGTTTGTTTGTTTGCAGATGGGTCATATTTAACGACCAGAAGGTGTGCGCCTCGGAGAAGCCCCCCAAGGACCTGGGCTACCTCTACTTCTACCGGCGGGTGGCCGAATGAGACAGAGCGAGCTGTTGCAACGCTTTTTTTTCTGCGGGGCAAACGTGGCGAGTCACACACACACACACACACACACACACACACACACACACACACACACACACACACACACACACACACACACACACACACACACATACACACCGCTTTTAATGGGACACTTTCCTAAAATGTCTTCGAAAGACCCTCGGCATACGTCATAACTTGTAAATACTCTCTGATTTCTCATGGCATTGCTTGATTTTGTTTTTCATCCAAGTTGTCTCGGTAAATATTCCACGAACCAATCCAAGGCCTCCTCCAGCCTCTAAAAATCATGTGTGTCTCCGTGATGGGTTTACAATGCATGTCTTCCCCCTTTTGAAAAATAGCGTGCGCGTCCTTCTAGCCCCGCCCTCTCGTCCTTCTAACTTAACGGCATTTAAGACAAGGCCGCTTTAGTCCGCCATTCAGAGCGAGCGAGCGAGCTAGCGAAAAAGAGAGAGAGAGAGAACAAGTGATGGATAGAACGTCAGCTCCACCGTGTGCTATGAAAGAAAGAAAATAAAAAACACCAGACCAACTTTCAGCCTATCTGTTGTGTGTGTGTGTGTGTGTGTGTGTGTGTGTGTGTGTGTGTGTGTGTGTGTGTGTGTGTGTGTGTGTGTGTGTGTGTGTGTGTGTGTGTGTGTGTGTGTGTGTGTGCGTGTGCGTGTGCGTGTGCGTGTGCGTGTGCGTGTGTGTGTGTGTGTGTGTGCGTGTGTGTGTGTGTGTGTGTGTGTATTGCACATCTACATGTATTTATTTTTGCATTTTGGTAAGCATTCTGAAACAGAAAATATATTTATTTATACTTATATATATTAATTTATTTCTTCCAATTTTTTTTACATTAATTTAAAATAAATATTCTAGACATTTGATTCAGAGGTCCCTTGAGATACAAGAAAAAAAAAACAATTGAATCATTTAAGGTGAAATTCAAATGATATTTTATCTGCTATGAAAAATCATAGCAGAGTCCGGCACCGCCATGTCTGGACAGTAGGGATATATATATATATATATATATATATATATATATATATATATATATATATATATATATATATATATATATATATATATATATATATATATATATATATATATATATGGCCTAAACTACCAGTAAGACTTTAGTTTGCTGACAAAGTTTCTTGGATAAGAGGCGAAACGTCCAACACCTTCAAATAAGTACAGATGACGGCTGAAGAAACCTTTTCATCGATATACAGTATATATATATATATATATATATATATATATATATATATATATATATATATATCCAGTGTGTATATATATATACAGTATATATACATATACATATACAGTGAGACCTCAACTTACAAACTTAATTGTTTCCCAGACAGAGTGTATAAGGCGAAAAGTGTGTATCTCAAAAAAAAAATCCCATAGGAAACCATTAAAATGGGAATAATCCATTCCCGGGTTTCCATAAAATATACTTTTCAACTAAATAAGCCTTACAACTACACACCACATACCTTATCCTATGTATAATAAATGTGCTATTGTATTGTAATGAAAGAAATACACTGCATTGTATCATAAAGTCACTTGATTTACATTTGTGATGGTCATTGATGGCTTGATGGAATGGCGTTGGAGGTCGAAGGTCAAAGGGAATTGCTGTTTGGAAAGAGAGGCACATTACATGACGACTGTAATTAAAGAAATAAACTGTGCTGTAAAATAAAGTTTTATTTAACTTTTTGATGGTCGTTGATGGCTTATGGAAGGAGAGTCACCTTCCATTAGGACTGTTGGTAACTTAACCTCTGGTGCTGTTCGGTCGTGTGCTTCCGCCAAAGATTACTCTGCCAGCCGTGGTGGGTGTGTATTATGAAAATAGTGCTTATTATAAGGTTTAATTTTCAGAAATTTGACGTTTGTAAGATAAGGTGTTTGTAAATTGAGGTCTCATTGTATACACAAATGCAGTATACACATAGTATATATACACACACACACACACACAAGAGAGATGCCCACATTGTTGCTTCAGCAAAATGTCGTCATTTTTTCTCTTTATTATTTGTACTTTTGGTGTAAAGTTTGCTGCGCTCTTTCATGTCAACCTCCGCCGCGTCCGCGTTACTTCACCTTGTGACTCTCATCTGCCGTGATGCAACACGGAGCAATCTGACAGCCAGTCGGGCAGAAAGAAAATCACATCAAGCTAATTAGCGGCGGAAAGGACCCCCATCCAACACTCCCCCCACCCCCTCCAGGAGCCTGACAACACCCTAGCAAATTACGCCAAAGATGAAATATGCGTCTCATAAAACCATCCTTACCTAAACTTTATTTTTAACAATAAATTGCAGTACAGGGCTCAATATATCAAACTTCGGGTTGCATTTTTATTTACTGGAGAAATTACGACTAAATATTGTGCTAAGTCTATTCTCTTTGTATTTTCTGTAATACTGTGCACTAGCTATCTGGCTGGATGGCTATTAGCTATGTATTGGCTAGCTTGCTAGCTTTCTATCTACTTATTTGTCTTACTGTTCTATTTGAGTTACTTCCGGGTTGAGTGAATGCTGGCGCGTGTGGCTGCCGCTGCTCCCCCGCGGAAAAACGGATCCAGTGACTGTAAAGTGACCTTGAGAGTTTTGAAATTCGCTTAGAAATGAAATTATTATTATTATTAGTAGTATTGTAATTGTAATCAAATGTATTATTATTATTATTATTATTATTATTATTATTATTATTATTCCATTCAACCAATTCAACAAAAAAAAGTTCTTATCCTGTGACTGTAAAGTGTCCTTGAGAGTTTTGAAATTCGCTTAGAAATGAAATTATTATTAGTAGTAGTAGTAGTAATAGTATTGTAATTGTAATCAAATGTATTATTATTATTATTATTATTATTATTATTATTATTATTATTATTATTCCATTCAACCAATTCAACAAAAAAAGTTCTTATCCTGTGACTGTAAAGTGTCCTTGAGAGCTTAGAAATTAAATGCATTATTATTATTATTATTATTATTATTTTTTTTTTATTATTATTATTAACTTGAAAGTTGTTACCAAGAGTGCAAGGAGAGCGGTAAGGATTGGATTTGATTGAATTGTATGTACCTTTATTTGTCTTGCAGTGGAGAAATTTACATTTCACAGCAGCAAAGTTATGAAAGGAAAGAAAGAAGTAGAAAACAAAATACGAGAGCTGCTCGAAAGGCAGTCACTCTCGCGGCGCCATCTTGAAGTAAAAAAAAAACTAAATAGCAAATAACATGACAACACAAAGACACATCATCATTCATTCTTTAGCACTTGCTGTACCCTCTTTGTGACATGAAGCAGTTCGAGATGAAAGAGGAGAGGATCAAAACATCCTTTTCAGCATTTTTTATATTAATTTTGAGGCATCATAGTTTTATTTCTTCTCAGCACTTGAGAAAATGCAGCATTTATTTATGTATTCATTTATTTATCAATTTATGTATTTCCCCCAAGCTGCTATCCCAAAGTCCCCAAGGGCCTCCCCCATAAAACATAATTTTTAAAAATATCCATTCACCTCCATATTAATTATTTTAAATTATTTATTATAAAAGGCAGCGCAGTGGTGAAAATATTTTGGGCTTGTCCACAACTAATGTTGACAAATTCCTGTATTATTGATTGATTGATTTGAATTATTGATTTTTTTTTAAATGTGCTCAAATATAATATATGACTATTATATGTAAATATATCCACTTACAATATTGCTTTCTTCAACCAGTAGATTCATACGACGTGTTCCAATGTAGCGCAGATTGAAATAAATTACTGAAAGATTACATAAAAGCATTTTCCCCCGGGATCAATAAGTATATACATTATGCATACAAGAAAAAAAAAAAACAGTACACAGAAGACAATAAACAACACTTACATTTTTAACGACGATTACCTTCTGTATTTTCATGTTGAATGAGTCTCCATATTAGAGTGTAAAGTCACATACAGTGATACCTCGGCTTATGAATGCTTTAGTTAACGGACTTTTGGCCTTACGAACATTAAATTCGCCAGAATATAATATCGTGGCATACGAACTAGTTTTTCGGGAAACACACGGAGCGCCACAATGGCTGGCGGACTATTTTTCGTCGGAAGAACACCAAACCACATGGCCGAACAGTGCCACCGTGGCTGCCGCACTACTTTTCCACACCCACTTTCTTTGAGTGCACTCAGTCCAGACGTGGTTTGTTATCAAGTGGAGTACTTTTGCTTTTTTTGGGACTGGAAAAGACCCCACCACAGGCTAGTGTTAAGCCGAAGAGGACACAAAAGAAAATTACGGTCGAACAGAAGAAGGAGATCATGGAAAAACATGAACGAGATGTGCGTTTGTGTGACTTAGCGTCCCAGTACCAGTATGCTAAATCGACCATTGCTACGTGTGGCTAAGGGTGTTTCTGTGTTGTCTAAGCAACGGTCTCAGGCAATAGAAGAGGTTGAAAAACTTCTGTTGATTTGGATTAACAAAAAGCAGCTAGCAGGGGACAGTGTGTGAGGGTATTATCACCGAGAAAGCGCGGCAACTTCACCCGGATATCATCAAGAGGCAACTACATCAACGACCATCACAAAGAAAAATAAAATGACTTTATTATACTGTATAGCTTATTTCTTTAATTACAATACAATAGCTCATTTATTATACATAAAATATGGTATATTTTGTGTAGTTTTAAGGCATATTTAGTAGAAAATGATGTTTTATGGGCACCTGGAAACGGATTATTCTCATTTTTAATGGTTTCCTATGGGAAGTTAATGTTTAGAAGACACTTTTCGCCTTACACACACTTTCTGGGAACCAATGAAGTTCGTATCACTGTACAGTATAGTGGGACCTTGGCTTACGAACTTAATCGGTTCCCAGACAGAGTGTGTAAGGCAAAAAGTGTCTATCCCAAATAATTATTTCCTATAGGAAACCATTAAAATGAGAATAATCCGTTCCCAGGTCCCCATAAAACATAATTTTCTACTTTCTCAATTTCTAAGCCTTAAAACTACACAAAATATACATTATTTTATGTATAATAAATGTGCTATAGTATTATGATTAAAGAAATAAACTGTACAGTACAATAAAGTCGTTTTATTTACCTTTGTGATGGTCGTTAATGGCTTGATGGAATGGAGTCTTCAGCATGGAACACTTGATGAGGAACGTAGCCTTCTTCTTTCACCATCTTGAGGAATGATCCCTTGTAGCTGCTTTCTCTGTGATAATTGTATCTAGTTCTTCATCAATTGTGATCTGTTTAGCTAGCGTTTTTGCATCAAGTGTACAGATGACTTGTGCGGGTTATTTGTGGAGCCTGATTGATGGAATAGTTTAACTGTTTTCTATCCATTTTCTCACTATTCTCACACTCTCACACTTTTGTTTTTTTTTTTTGTTTCAAGCTCTGTCATCTCCCTTTCATGTGTGTTTTCTCACTCGCTCTCTGTCTGCCTGTCTCTTTAACACCCCCCTCGTAAACCAAAAAGTTTGTAAGCCAAGGGGTTTGTAAACCGAGGTATCACTGTATTTCGTAATGAGCTTCGAATGCAATTTTCTCTCCGATTCGAATTTATTGAGACGTAAGTGTTGATTTGTTTTTGTTTTTCCTCTCTTTAACATGGACCAAGAGTGCATTTTAGAGGATGAACAAGTCATTTGCAGCTCACACTGTGGCTAGCTCGCATTTAATCAGGCTCTGACATGACACCGTGCGACCACCCCCATCTACACCAACATCATCCTCCACCTGGAGGCTAAATGTTCCTTCACAACTATCTCCACTTTCTTCATCTGCAACTCAAACTCCATTTCACTCCCTTCCTTATTATTCTAGCTTTTATTTTTCCAATGCCGTCGGGCTTTCGGACACCTTTAATAGGCCATAAAAATCATTAAAAAAACAACATAACACATTCTCTGAGTCTAGAGAGGTTCGTGTAATAGAAGGGGGGTGGTGAGGGGGGGGTCACCAAAAGTCCATAATTGTGAAATATATTCTCCTGCAGGGCCAAGAGACCGTTTGGTGAGGAGTCTCGCTCCTTGAAAGCAAACACCAAGCGGGTGTCAGCTTGATGTATCGCTGACTATGCACACATACTCTGGCGTCGCTTGTTTTCTTCCGCTTTGCTTTGTGTGTACTCAAATTCATATTCGCCGTCGACCAATAAAAACGTTTGCACTGGCTTACTGGGATTTACGTTTCTGGCAGTTCATATAGCAACTCTGTGTGTGTGCGTGTGAGTGAGATAGAGAGACTACTATTGTCATAAAAGGAAGCACGTTTGATCGGTTCAACACATTTCTTTTTTTTGATTTTAGCATTGCTACTTGACCCTGGATGCTCTTATCGGTCCAACTGGTTTCAGACTGAGCACCAAGCATTGTGTTTTACCAGCGCTAGTCGTTGCTATAGTTACGTCAGAAATATATGGAGATTTTTTTTTCAGATCAAGCATATTCTTGGATATGCTTGATCTGAAAAATTAATTGATCCGCTCTGAATTGGTAAACATACTCACAACGTGTTGTTACGAAGGTGAATCGCCTTTGGGTGTCGCTGTTCTTTCTGCTTCACTCCTAGTGACGTAAAGCAGCTACAAACCGCGCCCAGCTTCCTCACCAAGTGTCCAATCAGAGAGCACGTTACTGTGTTGTCGTGCGTTAGCTGAGCGGAAGTGAACCACCGACCGGGAAGGCTAATCCGCTTGCTACCGACACCACAAGGTAATATTTACTCAAATTTGTTTAATTTAGGATACTTTTATGTCGACTTTTATGCGTTATCACACCTTTTAAAAGGCACACGAGTCTTTTTCTATGAATTGTGGTCTATGGAAAGGCTTACAATAAACCATGGCCTAGCGTTACTGAATGCTAATGACATGCTAGCTTTTAGGCAGAAAACAGTCAGAATCAGAATCATCTTTAATATGTCGTGTGTTTAATTTATCACAGTTATCGGAAGGGTCTTCGTTTTATTAACTAATGTTCGTGAATGTAAAACGCCGTATGACGATACAGAGCCTGCACGGGCAAAGAGACCGGAGACAACTGTAGTTGCAATTGATAATCACAGTGAGAAAGTAAAAATAACGTCAAAGATGCATTTGTTTTCTAATAAGTATTTCTTTTTTATGCTCTTTGGGCGACCTTTAATTCTGGTAACTCCAAACTATTTTTTTTACAGAAATAACTTTTCGATAAATAAATGACAGAAACATGTTGCGTTTAACTCCCCTTTTATAGACGCGTGTACGTTTATATGCTAAATTATTTATGCAACGATTACATTAAAGGACAACCGACATCACTTTTTTTGTTTCCTAACTAACGTTTTATAGCATCTACAATACCCAAAACACACAGTATGATATTTTTAATCAAATGCAAAACACCAATAAAAATGACTTAAAGTGTCCAAAATCTGCCAAAAAAATAAACCCGGAAGTGGCCAGTTTCAATGGTCCCGCCCCCTTGTTCGTGACGTCGCCCCAAGACGTCTTGCCTTGCTCGAGAATCAAAACAATGGCTTCAGATTCAGAGAATATGCTTTCTGGATACACATCCAGCTATGAATATGATTCAAATAGTTCTGAAGAGGAAAGCCTACATGTTTGCAATCGATTAAAGGTTTTCTGGGTCGTTTTGATGGCTCAAGACAGACGTGTAGTGTCACAGAAAATGCAGAAGATGGTGGCAAAGCTATGGAATTAATCAGCCCGTTTCCACAGGCTGATTAATTCCTTACACTGAGCTTTGTCGTCCTCTTCTGCCTCTTTTTGGTGCAACATGACATTTTCAGACCAGACAAGTACAGCAAAATGCATTGACGTGATGGAAGGACTGCCACAATGTGTCCTTTTTTCGGTCAGGGGCGTTCCTTCAGTGACGTATGGTGAGGACTCGTCACCAACTCAAAAACAAGACTTCCGGAATATTCAGCGCGATTCTTAAAACGTAAAATATAGCTATATGCGGTGGAATCTATTTAAAATACGCTCAGTAGAAGTCATTTGAAGCCATTTTACAAATTATGGACACAACTTGTCCGGAGTCGTCGGTTGTCCTTTAATGTCACACGTTTATCATTATAGCGTAAAAGCGTAGGTTGTTTTGGCTGCTACACCTGCCAACACATTGGTCCGAGACGCCCGCTTGAAAATATGTTTCTTTCAAGCGCCAGCCGGCGATCCGAAAGGGTGCCAGACGTGCGTGTGAGCACCTACGTATTAGGCGCTAACATGCAGATTTTTGTAAGTGTCAGCGCAAGGTGCAAACCAGTCACCTCCACTCAAAATACATCTCTGCGGTATTCATTTTAAGACGTAGCCCGCAGCGGTGTAACGTAGTCTGACGCAAACTGAGTAATTGTATCACCCCGTAGCCAGACCAAAATGTCCCAAGTGGGCCACCGTCGGCTCTCTTGGGAGGAAGTTCTTAAAATAGCTGATCCAAATTAAACACGCTTTGTTCTCTCACCCTCACCCGGATGCGGAAGAAGATCTGATGTGATCTAAATTTTCTTCTCCCCCCCCACCCCTTGTTCATATACTACTGGGGTCTTCAATCCTGTTCCCAGAGGTCCGCTGTCCTTCCTGCTTGGGGTGTCTTCCTGCTGCAACACGTCTGAATCGGATGGAACAGGATTGAAGACCTTCGAGATACTGTCCTGGCCACAACCACCCACGGGATGACGACGCAGAAACATGTTGGTGTTTTCCTATACGGGGTCCTACACGTAGACCCTATTTATTTAGTAATTTATTTATTTATTGAGTAATTTATGTATTGATATATTCATTTGTGTGCGTGCGTGCTTGTTTGTTTGTTTATTCATTTATTCATTCATTTATTTATCTATTTATTTATTTTTTATTTATTTATTTATTTGTTTATTTATTCATCTATTGTATTTTATTAATTTTATATGTATTTATTTATGTGGTCAGTTGTATTTATTTATTAGTTTATTCATTCTTTTATTAATTTATTCATTAATCTGTATTTTATTTATTTTATATGTATTTATTTATGTAGTCATTTATTTATTTGTGTGTGCGTGCGTGCGTGCTTGTTTGTTTGTTTATTCAATTGTTTATTCATTTATTTATTCATTCATTCATTTGTCTGTATTTTATTTATTTTATATGTATGTATTTATATAGTCATTCATTTATTTATTCATCTATTGTATTTTATTTATTTTATATGTATTTATTTATGTGGTCAGTTGTATTTATTTATTTATTAGTTTATTCATTCTTTTATTAATTTATTCATTAATCTGTATTGTATTTATTTTATATGTATTTATTTATGTGGTCAGTTGTATTTATTTATTTATTAGTTTATTCATTCTTTTATTAATTTCTTCATTAATCTGTATTTTATTTATTTTATATGTATTTATTTATGTAGTCATTTATTTATTTGTGTGTGTGTGCGTGCTTGCTTGTTTGTTTGTTTATTCAATTATTTATTCATTTATTTATTCATTCATTCATTTGTATTTTATTTATTTTATATGTATGTATTTATATAGTCATTCATTTATTTATTCATCTATTGTATTTTATTTATTTTATATGTATTCATTTATGTAGTCAGTTGTATTTATTTATTTATTAGTTTATTCATTCTTTATTTATTTATTCATTAATCTGTATTTTATTTATTTTATATGTATTTATTTATGTAGTCATTTATTTATTTGTGTGTGCGTGCGTGCGTGCGTGCTTGCTTGTTTGTTTGTTTATTCAATTGTTTATTCATTTATTTATTCATTCATTCATTTGTCTGTATTTTATTTATTTTATATGTATGTATTTATATAGTCATTTATTTATTTATGCATTTATTTATTCATTTATTGATTCATTTATATGTATTTATCTGTATTTGTATTTATTTGAATTTGATTTTTATATGTATTTATTTATGTTGTCATTTATTCATCTATTTATTTATTTATTTATTATACCCACATTTTATTTATTTCGTCATTTATTCATCTTTTTATTTATTTATTTATTTATTATACCCACATTTTATTTATTTATGTAGTCATTTATTTATCTTTTATATCATTTTATTTATGTGGTCATTTATTTATCTTTGATATCATAATATTTATTTATCCACCCATTTAACTTTTTATCTATCCATTTATGTCTTCATTTATTTATTTTGTTCTTTTATTTATATATTCATTCATTTATTTATTCATTCATTCGTTTATTCATTTATTTATCTTATTTTATATACAGTAAAGTCTCGTTATATCGATATCGGTTATATCGATAGTACCGCTTATTACGATACTATTTCTATGCACGCACGGAGAAAATTACATGCGCGCAGGGTTGGATATATCGATAGTCTCGGTTATATCGATATTTTTCGGACTCTCGAGAATATCGATATAACGAGACTTTACTGTATATTCATTTCGTATTCCTTTTTGTAGTCATGTATGTCTTTTTCATGTATTTATATATTTATTTATTTGTATTTTATTTATTTATGTGTTTATTTATTTAGTCATTTATTTATCTCTTTATTTATTTACCCATTTATTTATTTATTTAAATTACATTTATTATTTATCTATTTATGTTTTCGTCATTTGTTTATTTATTTATCAATTTATTTATCTCTTTATCTGCATTTTATGTATTTATTGATATTCATTATGTATATTATGTATATTTATTGATGTCGTCATTTATTTATCCTTTGATTTATTTATCCCTCCACCCATTTATTTATTTACATATTTATTTACCTATCTAGTCATTTGTTTTGATTGATTTACTGAAGTAGCAGAGTTGCTCTCGCTCTGATTTTCAAAACACGATGATGAGATTATCTCTGGGCATACCCGGAGATGAAATAGTGTCCTTTCATCGCACCCACACGAGGCCGTCGCTGCTTTTTTTTTTTTTTTTTTTGAAGGTCACGTGAAGGTCGTACTCTGAGGAAATCCCTCAAAGTCTGTTTTAGTGCCTTTGAGCGCTCTGGTAGCGATTAGGACATCCAGTGAGTGTGATTAAATAACTGTCTTCACTTTTATTTCTTTTTTTTTTATATATAGATGGAGTTGGAGCAGCTCCTGTCTCTGTCCGGCTCGACGCTGGCTCAAGCTGTCGGCTCCGTGCTGGAGACCCCCGGGCTCTACGTCTTCTCCGACATCCTCGAGTTGCCTAATGTCAGAGAGGTAGCCGCCTCCGCTCGAGTGAAAAGGGAGTTGGGCAATTTATTGTCCAGTAGTTGCCGTGATTGCATTATTTATTTTTTTTTTTTTTGGGGGTAGGGGGTTGCTGTTTTTTTAAACTTTTTGAGGAAACTAGACAAAATACAACAAATAATAATAATACATGTCATTATTAAGCGCCTTTCAAAACTCTCAAGGTCACTTTACAGTCACAGGAGATAGGCTAGCTATTTACAGTAAAGTCTCGTTATATCGATATCGGATATATCGATAGTCCCGGTTATATCGATACTATTTCTATGCACGCACGGAGAAAATTACATGCAAACAGGGTCAGATATATCGATAGTCCCGGTTATATCGATATTTTTTCGGACTCCCTTGAATATCGATATAACGAGACTTTACTGTATTTGTTTATTCATTTGTATTTTAACGTTTTTCTGATGTCAGTTAAGAAAGAAAAAAGTGACGTCGGTTATCCTTTAAGGCTTATTTTGGTTGAAAATTATTTTTTTATGTGGACCTGGGAACGGATTATTCTCATTTTAATGGCAACGGTGTCAAGCAGTAGAAGAGGTTGAAAAACTTGATTTGGATTGAGGTTGATTTGGAAGAAAAGCAGCTTGCAGGGGACAGTGTGAGTGAGGGTATTATCGCTGCGCAAGCACGGTAACTTCACTCGGATATCTTTAAGAGGCAACTACATCAACAACCATAACAAAGGTAAATAAAATAACTTTATTATACAGTATAGTTTATTTATTTAATTACAATACAATATCAGATTTATTATACATCAAATAAGGTATATTTTGTGTAGTTTTATTTAGTAGAAAATTATTTTTTATGGGGACCTGGGAACGGATTATTCTCATTTTAATGGTTTCCTATGGGAAATTAATGTTTGGAAGACGAACTTTTCGCCTTGCACACACTTTCTGGAAAGCAATTAAGTTCGTGATCTGAGGTATCACTGTACGTTGTGTCGTTGGTTATCTGAGGCACAAAATACAAAACAAGCGCACTGCTTTTCGACAATCTGGTGGTTGTTTAAGGGACAACCGTGTCAATCAAACATCAGCAATCTTACACCGTCAATTATTAAGAATTAAAGAAGACGTCTTCCCCCATACATTTTATTCAAATAACAAACGGCGACTATTGGGAATATCTCTCCGTGTTCTGTGAGGCTTTCTACATCACTACTCGTGTAACTTCATGTGATGTCACTTCTCTGTTTGCCAGCTGGAGAACGGCCCTTACGCCCCGATGTACCAACTCCTCAATCTTTTCGCCTACGGAACCTACTGCGACTACAAAGGTACGTCGTTTGGTAATAATAATAATAATCCGAGTCAAAATATGAAAAAAAACGTTTCTTATTACGATGCACTTCTTCCAACTGCAGTCCCGAGAAATCGACAAATACCCTCGTCAATAATATAATCATAATACATTTCACTCATAAGCGCCTTTCAAAACTCTCACAAGAGGAATTTTTCTGTGGGTGAGCAGCGGCAGCCACACGCGCCAGCGTTGACTCAACCCGGAATAACTCAAATAGATAGAAAGCTAGCTAGCTAATACAGGTAACATCCGACTTACGACCAGCTCGACTTACGACCACCTGTACATAGATAGATAGATAGATAGATAGATAGATAGATAGATAGATAGATAGATAGATAGATAGATAGATAGATAGATAGATAGATAGATAGATAGATAGATAGCTAATAGGCAGCTAGCTAGATAGTTATCTAATCTATCAATAGCTAATAGACATCAAATAGGTAGCTAGTTACATAGCTAGCTAATAGCTAGTTAATGGCTAGCTAGCTAACAGCTATATAATAGCTAGCTAGATAGCTATCTAAAAGATAGCTAGACAGATAGCTAGATAGCCACCTAGTTAGTTAAATAGCTAATAGACAGCAAATAGCTAGCGAGATAGCCAACAAGATTTGTACAATGCTGGATTTTGATTTCCCTCCCTGGGTGGGATTTTTTTTTTAGTAGATAAACTCGCCAGGGACTTCTTGCAGGGCAGTGAAGGGCTCCTTAAACTTGCCCCCACCCGAATTTAGCGACCCCTTTACACCCTTTGGCCTCTTTTCAGCCCGAGCGGGGTCCCTCCCAGAGCTGACACCGGCGCAGCGGAACAAACTACGGCACCTGTCCATCATCAGCTTGGCCTCCAACCTCAAGGTATCTATCTAGCTATCTATCAAGCTAGCTAGCTACCTCCCTAGCTATTTCTCTTGCCGTTTCTCTAGCTATCCTGCTAGCTATCTCACGAGCTTTCTCACTACCTATCTCGCTCATTATCTTGATAGCTATCTATCTAGCTATCTCGCTAGTTATCTGTCTAGCTATCTCTCTCACTATCTCGCTAGCTATCTTGATAGTTATCTTGCTAGCTATTTCTCTTGCTATCTTGCTAGCTATCTATCCATCTCTCTAGCTATATTGCTAGCTATCTCTCTCGCTATCTAGCTATCTCTCTCGCTATCTAGCGATCTCTCTAGATATCTAGCTATCTCGCTAGCTATCTCGCTAGCTGTCTTGCTATCTTGATAGCTATCTCGTTCGCTATCTCTCTGGCTATCTCTCCAGCTATCTTGGTAGCTATCCCGCTAGCTATCTCTCTAGCTATCTCGCGAGCTGTCTTGCTATCTTGATAGCTATCTCGTTAGCTATCTCTCTGGCTATCTCTCCAGCTATCTTGCTAGCTATCCCGCTAGCTATCTCTCTAGCTATCTCGCGAGCTGTCTCGTTAGCTATCTCTCTGGCTATCTCTCTAGCTATCTTGCTAGCTATCTTGCTAGCTATCTCGCTAGCTATCTCTGGAGCTATCTCTCTTGCTATCTAGCTAGCTATCTCTCTATCATCCATCTATCATCATCATCCATCCATTTATTTATTTATTTATTTATTATGTATTTATTTTTATTAGTTAGAATTAATTTTTATTGTTTTATTCATCCATTTATCAATCCAACCAGCCGTTTATTTATGTATTTTTATTTATTATTTTTTTTTTTAATATATTATTTACTGTTGTTGTTTGTTTTTATTAATGTATCTATTTATGTATTTATTTTTGACACCCTTGCAATAGATGAATGTAACAGAGGATCTGGTCATTTTTCAAAATAAAACATCCAAATTACATAATCATGTAAATCATTGATTTTTTTTTTTTTTTTTTTTTTTTTTTTTTTTTTTTTTTGTGTGGCCCGCTCCAAAATGACCCAGCGAACTGGCGCCGGTCCACTTGACAATCCGGAGTCTGATCTCACTTAATTCCATCTCATCCGACGTCCTTCTTCTCTCTCTCCGTCCTTCGATTTGCCGCGTTTAATGTCACCAAGACCAACTCTAGGGAATCGCCCGGCGGATTCTTCCTACTTGGCAAGTGACATTTCAACAAATTTGCCATTCCGTTTCCCCCCTGCAGTGCCTCCCGTACTCATTGCTCCTCCAGCAGCTGGAGCTGAAGAACGTACGCGAGCTCGAGGACCTTCTGATCGAGGCGGTGTACTGCGACATCATCCAAGGCAAATTGGACCAACGCAACCAGCAAGTAGAAGTGGACTGCAGCGTAGGCCGCGACCTGGGCCCCAACGAGCTGCCTAACATCGTCAACACCCTCCAGGAGTGGTCAGTCCTCCCCCCTGTATCGCCCCCTGCGCACCTTTTACCCTCTCCGTGATCTCCATTTTCCTCGTAGGTGCACGGGCTGCGAGGCGGTGCTTTGCGGCATCGAGGAGCAAGTCTCCCGGGCCAATCAATATCGTGAGAGCCAGCTGAAGGTCAAAGTTCAAGTGGAAACGGAGGTTGGTATTGATGCCTTGAGTACGTTTTTCTTTGTCAATGTGATTATTATTATTATTATTATTATTATTTTTGCACGATTACCGTTTTACGCCTCCGGTTGCCTACTTGTGATATTTAAGAAGCAAATCCCAACTGGATTGTTGTTTTTGCCCCTCTCTTTTTCTCCATTTTTTGCCGCCGGCCGTTTTGCCCCCACTTGCGTTCGTTGGTCTGTCGTCCCTCTCTCGTGAAAGCCATCTTGCAAGAGCAGCTCCATGAAATTACTTAGCAAGCCTTCCACACGATAAACTCCTGTCATTAAAGGTCAAAGGTGACCATAAAAGAAGAGATTTTTGAATCTTGTGTTTTATTAAACCTAAAGCGACATTTTCCTTTGATGTTTTGAGGTACGTGCTTTTTAAATTTTGTCTTGGATTGGATTAGATTAGCCTTTTGTTTTTGTCTTTTCTCTTGATTTTATTCATATTTCTTTTTTTTCCTCTCTTCACTTTTTTTAATTTATCTAGCTATCTCACTATCTAGCTGACTGGCTAGCTATTAGCTATATAGCTATCTAGCTGGCTAGCTACCTACCTAGCTATCTATTGGCTATCTATTACCTATCTAGGTGGCTGACTAGCTATCTTGCTATCTGTCTATTAGCTATACAGCTATCTTGCTGGCTAGCTATCTATTAGCTAGCTAGCTCGTTTTATATCTATTTGAGTTACTTCCGGGTTGAGTGAACGCTGGCGTGTGTGGCTGCCGCTGCTCACCCACAGAAAAACTAATCCTGTGACTGTAATGTGACCTTGAGAAATTTGAAAGGCGCTTATAAATGAAATGTATTATTATGATTATTATTACTATTATTATTATGATGATGATTATTATTATTATTATTATTATGATGATGATTATTATTATTATTGTTCTTCTTCTTCTTCTTCTTCTTATTATTATTATTATTATTATTATTATTATTATGATTATGATTATTATTACCCAATATTGATTCTCCCTCAGGTGTCAAACCTGCAAAAAACCCTCAAGGCCAGCGCGGCGTCGCCGTCATCCGGCCCCGCCCCCGCCGGCGCAGCCTCCAATCAGGATGCCGACCAACCGGCGGAACCGCGAGACCCCGCCTCCTCGCAGGAACCGCGACAGCCGGGAAAAAAGAGTTCCAAAGTCAAAGGGTGAGTTGCCTTGAATGATTATTTTTATATATAAGCGAATGTATCCCTCAACCGCTTGAAATCTTTTAAATGGAAGTACATTGCTACAAATAGATCACATGGAAATGTTTATTTTTTCATTAATTTTCTCATTTTTCGGAGCACTTTGGCTTTTTTTTTTGTTGCAAAGTACGCTTTCGAAATGTTCCATTTTACCGAGTAATAACGACAATGCGATTCAAGTGTCTCCTTCAACATTAAATGAAAGCCATTAGTCCAATGTTCTCACAGAGAGCACAGTTAATTCGGCGGGAAGCCACTGTGGCTGTGCGCACCCCCCCCCCCCCCAAAACCCCCTCACTGCCTCCCCCAATAAACATTAAAAAGCCAGCTGCTGCCAAAAGTGGCTGTCAGGGTTGTTCTGCTCTGCTTCCATTACCAGTTTTCAATTGCACACCTGTCCCGCATTGTAAAATGCCCCGAGGCAGACCCCGTGTGGTACACCTTGATTAATAAGTCATCCATTTTTTGCTTATTATTATTTTATTATTAATTGAATATTTATTTATTGTTTTTTTTAGTATTTTATGTATATTTTCTATTTTATTTATACATTTGTTATTTTTATTATTATTAATGAATTATTTGTCTTTATTTATAATTATTTTATTTATTATTGAGTTACTTCCGGGTTGAGTGAACGCTGGCGCGTGTGGCTGCCGCTGCTCACCCACAGAAAAACTTATCCTGTGACTGTAAAGTGACCTTGAGAGTTTTAAAGGTGCTTAGAAATGACATTTATTATTATTATTATTATTATTTCATGATGCCCATCAGAGCAAAAAACAGAGCAAAAACGAACCGAGCAAATGAGCCGCCACCGCTACCCCCTTAGCCCCCACCGCTAACCCCTTTAGCCCCCACCGCTAACCCCTTAGCCCCTCCCCCTCCACATCACCGAGTGACATCATTCTCTATACTCGCCAGACTGCGAGGCAGCGGCAAGATCTGGTCCAAGTCCAACTGAAGGAGTGACAAAGTGTCGTCGCTGACTCGTTTTGGGACATAAAACAAACACCCCCCACCACCACACAAAAAAAAAAAACCGGGTTCAAAGAAAGTGATGGGTTGCCATCATTATGTTACTCCCCCCCCTTTGGTCACCGCCATTCTTGACGGGAAGCTTTGGGTACACATTTTTTTTGGGGAGGGGGCTCACCCACTCACTGAATCTCACCTCCACGTAATTTTTTTACCACCCACTCCCCCATCCCGCCATTTTGAAGAAAATGAACAAAACCGGACATCCCGTTGCGTAAAGGAGCCTTTTTTGAATGCGTTTTTGTCACATGCTACTGCCATTAGCTTAGCCTCCTTTTTTTTGGACCCCCCCCCACCCCCCCCTCCATGAGTTTCAAATTGTATCCATTGTTGGGAAATAAATAAAAAAACATGACACTTATCCTAACGAGATCTCATTCATGCTAGCATGCCGTCTTTGAATGCAAGCACTACCTCCGGGGGAGGGGGGGGGTGCTACCGCTACCGCTAAATGTTAACTCCCAGGAGGGGAAACGGGGTGGAACCGCACCCAAATTGCGTCAAAATGCGGGTGGAAATCCAAACGAATCTTGAGATTCCAGCTCGGTGAGGCTTTAAATAAAAAAATATTATATTATATCAATATATTATATTATATTATATTATATCAATATATTATAAAATATTTTGAGGGTGGGTCATTGACAAATATGATAAATTTAAGACATAACGTGGATAAATGTATACCCATTTCCTTTCCGTGCTGTTTGCTACCGTATGGCTGGATTGTCAAAATAAAAGAATACTGCATGTCGGTGAAATGATTATTACGTTTTCATGATAGCGTTTGAAACACACCATGAAAAAAAAAATCCAGTTTCAGGTTGTTGAAAATATCACTGATCAATTAATGTATCATATTTTCCAGTGTATAGGGCGCACCCAAAAGCATTGATTCTCTTCAAAAGATGACCCTGCGCCTTATACATAAAGTCATATTGAGCCACAACAGGTCTCGCAACTACTGTTAGCAGTAGTGCGTCAACCCAGCCTCTACTGTAGCGCCTTATAATGTGGTGTGCCTTATATTTGGAAAACTTTTATATATTTCTATGTCATATTTGGAATTTTATATTTTTTAATATAAAATATATTTTTTATAAAAATATTTTTTTAATATAATTTTATAGTCCGATGTGCCTTATACATGGAAAAAGTTTGATAATACACCATTCATAGGGGGTGCGCCTTATACTCCAGTGCGCCTTATATATGGAACATTTTGGAAAATACACTATTCATTGGGGGTGCGCCTTATATATGAAAAAAAATGAAAATACAACATTCATTGGGCATCCGCCTTATACTCTGGTGCGCTTTATACAATGGGAAAAGTTTGAAAATACACCATTCATTGGGGGGGTGCGCCTTATACTCCAGTGCGCCTTATATATGAAAAAAAGTTTGAAAATACATCATTATTTGGGTGTCTGTCTTGTATTCCAGTGCGCCTTATCTATGGAAAATTTTGGAAAATACACCATTCATTGGGGGGGGGGGGGGGTGCGCCTTATATATGAAAAAAATGACAATACACCATTCATTGGGAGTGTGCCTTATACTCTAGTAAGCCTTATACACCGGAAACAAGTTTGAAAATACACCATTTCATTGGAGGTGCGCCTTATACTCTGGTGCACCTTAGACACCAAAAAAGACCGTTGTTTTCAATGCGAGCTGCAAAAAGTTATTTTTTTCCAAGTTAATTAATCGCTTATTGGGATTTTAATCTATCGATTATTGGCATCGTCATTGGGCCCTGGTGTGTGTGTGTGTGTGTGTGTGTGTGTGTATATATTACAGGCTTTGATATGTGGCCTGTGATGGTCCACTGCTGTGCAGTCTCACATGGAGCCAATTAGCTGTCCTCCATATTTATAAATAGTGGCGTTAATTTCACCCGCTGTCACCCCTCCCTCCCCCCACTTTACACCCCCTTCCTCCCCCTCAATCCTCACCAGTGCAAATTCTAACAAGTGTACGTCTCCGCGGAGGCTTTTCCAGTGGCAGGATGTCTGAACCGCCGCCGGCGGGCAATTCTTTTTCAATATTTAATCTTTTCAAAGGCGAGAAAAGGCCGCTCCAATCAATTACCCCGACGCTGAAATTTCCCTGACTTGCACGCACGGTAATTCGGTGCATCTCGATATACTTCTGGCGCCAATTCCCCCTCCGGCTCGCCCTCACTTTGATTGCGTTGACATGTACGTGACGAACGAAGCGCAGGTGGGGTATAAAGGACGGCGTGCGGCGTGGGGGGCGTTCAACCAGAAATCCCGCTCGTCTCCCCGTAACAGGCGGAAAGTAGACGAAGCATCCAGATAAACACGTTCCTCGTTTCTCAAAGTTCCCCTTTTGACCTGTCGACGTGATTGGCGTGCGCCAATCAATTTGTTCAAGAAAAAAAATAAAAAAAAACTTTTTGAGGCATGATTCCATCGACCGTTCAAACGAACAAACGGGCGACAGCGGTTTCAAATACTCTTTTATTGAACTCGTGTGGTACACAAAGACCATCTAGTTGTCGTACTTTAAAGGACAACCGACGTCTCCGGTCGAGTTGTGTCCATAATTTGTAAAATGTCTTCAAATGACTTCTACTGAGCGTATTTTACAAAGATTCCACCGCATATAGCTATATTTTACGTTTTAAGAATCGCGCTGAATATTCCTGACGTCTTGTTTTTGAGTTGGTGACGAGTCCATACGTGACGTCACTGAAGGAACGCCCCTGACCGAAAAAAGGACACATTGTAGCGGTCCTTGCATTTTGCTGTACTTGTTTGGTCTGAAAACCTCATGTTGCACCAAAAAGCCGCCAAAAGAGGGCGACCAAGCTCCATGGAAGGAATTTATCAGCCTGTGGAAACGGGATGATTCATTCCTCACAGGAGTTTGGACGCCATTTTCTGCCTCTTTTTTGGTGAGACATTTCCCCCCAATGTTGCCTCAAAATGACACGGAAGGACTTCTTTAATCAATTGCAACATGTATTCTTTCCTCTTCGGAACTATTTGAATCATATTCATAACTGGATGTGTAACAAGAAAGCATATTGTCCGAATCTGAAGCCATTGTTTGGATTCTCCAGCAATGCAAGACGTCTTGGCGTGACATCACGAACTGGGGGCGGGACTATCTGAAAATGCCTAATTCGCAGCTCAATTTTTTGCAGATTTTGGACACTTGAAGTCACTTTTATTGGTGTTTTGCATTTGAATACAAAATATACTGCATGTTTTGTGTATTTTAGATACTATAAAACGTTTTTCTGATGTCATTTAGGAAACAAAAAAGTGATGTCGGTTGTCCTTTAAGACTTCAGGGAAAGCAGCCGAATTTTTTTTTTTTTCGCGGCAGCTTGAATACCTGCGGTCCCTGAATGTATTTTACAGTTTGGGACATAATAAAAAAAAATGCTGCTGCGGGCGTCGTCGCCCCCCCCCTGACAAAAAAAATCTGTAGTCTCCATAGAAGTGTTCACCATGTGGGAGAAAGGCAAAAAAAAAAAAAAAAAAAGAGCCCCCCCCCCCCCCCCCCCCCCACCCCGTCCCCTCAGAGGTTGACGACGGGTATCCTGGCACAGCAAGAGACAAAACAAGAAAGAAATAAAGTGTTAGAAAACAAAAAGTTTCAACATTGGGGGGGGGGGTGTAATGTGAAGTCAAGTGGAACAGAAAGGCCCGAAGGTACAAAAGTGATGTCGTCCCAAATTACCCAAGCGGCATCACGGGGGGATTTAGAAGGAGTGAAGCACTAGAATTAGCCCTTTTTGCAGATTAGCTGCAAATACCCTTGAACAAAAGACCCCCACTTGGAGGGGGGGGTTATTATCATTTTATTTTTTTCCTGTACTATCGGGCTAAATGCTCTTTTGGTGATGTGATACTGTCTATTTTTGTCCAAAACAGACTTTTAATTTTGATTTACTTTTTAACTCATTCACTGCTGGATCATGTGCAAAAAATGTGTCCACTCCAGTGCCAGGGTTTTTGTCATTCTCACTCGAATTCCAGGACCCACAAAATATTGAGTTTTAGGACATCATTAACATTCAATACAGTTTAAGAAATCTTAGTCTCTCTTCTTTTATCAGAAAAAAAAGTTAATTCCTAAGTTATATGGGTCTGGAGTTATCTGAGCATGAAATGGGGGCAGTTGTACAAAATACAATACAATCCGTACATATTGGTTTATATTGTGCTTTTTTTTCTTTCCTTTCCTCTTCCTTTCATAACTTTGCTGTTGCGTTACAGGTAGAGTGAACGCTGGCCCAAATGGCTGCCGCTGCTCACCCACACAAAAAAATGCAGTGACTGTAAAGTGTCCTTGAGAGTTTTGAAAGGTGCTTGTAAATTAAATATATTATTATTATTATTATTATTATTGTTATTGTTATTATTATTATTATTATTATTATTATTATGCAGCGGAAGCAACCTTAGACTCTCTTGTTTCATCAGAAAAAAAGAGTTAATTCCTAAGTTATATAGATCTGGCGTTATCTGAGCTTGAAATGGGGACAACTGTAAAAAAATACAGTACATATTGGTTTATATAGCGCTTTAACAACATTCAATGCAGCGGAAGAAAACTTAGTCTCTCTTCTTTCATCAGAAAAAAAAAGTTAATTCCTAAGTTATACGGGTCTGGAGTTATCTGAGCTTGAAATGGGGGCAGTTGTCCAAAATACAATACAATATATACATATTGGTTTATATGGCGCTTTAACAACATTCAATGCAGTGGAAGAAACCTGAGACTCATCAAAAAAAAAAAGAGTTAATTCCTAAGTTATATAGGTCTGGAGTTATCTGAGTTTGAAATGGGGGCAGCTGTCCAAAATACTATGCAATATTGGTTTGCATAGCGTTTTAACAACAGCTCAAGCCGTAACAAAGCCCTAACATGGCCAAAAGGCAAATGCTGCCCCCTCGTGGAGGGGGGGGGGGGGAATCGCCAGAGGTCTGACCAGCGCTTTATCGGCACCCAAGCATGACAAACCAAAACCCGAACTAATTTGGGAAAAGCGCTCCACGTCACACGTTCAATTCCCGAATAAATTTTATGAATGGCAGTGAATGAGTTAAGCCAGTGTGGTTACCTCTCGCGATCGGCGAAGGAGAAGGAGGCGCTGTGCAGCGTTTGCCGGCTGTCCTCGGACGCCAGGGAGCACGGGAGGGGGCGGGAGAGGGGCGGGGCCACTGCGCGGGACAGCGGGGCCGGATGCCGGGAACAGCTGCGATCGTAACTGGAGACACGGTTTGATAGATAGATAGGATGAAGCAAAGAAAGGAGCATGGGAAGGGGGGGGTCAGAGGGGGGAAGCGTGGCCAAGCATTTGGTATCCGCTACTCAAATCGCGATCTCAATGGTGGCAAATGCGATTTTAGACGATGTTTTTCGACAAAGGTAACCAAACTAAAATAAAATACAGTGGAACCATTGGTTCTCGACCATAATCCGTTCCAGAACCCTGTTCGAAAAGCGATTTGTTCAAACACCAAAATCATTTTTCCCATTACAAATAATGTAAATCGTTTTAAACCGTTCCAACACCCTGAATGTTTTACCTTTTTAGTATTTTAAACGTTATTTTATGCATGAAATTGCACATGAAATTAAAATTGCATGTTAAATTATGCTGACCAACACATAAAAAGCAATGTATATCTCAGAAAATGACACAAATAAATGTAACCCAGGCTAATTGTATGTTTGCGTTATCGTAATCTTCCGTACGAAACATTACGATAACATGAACGTGTAAAAATAATTTAAAAAAAAGGATAAAGAAAAGAATTAAGAATAGCATTTTTTTACCTTAGTGGTGGTCAGCAGAGGTGGACGGTGGATCGTAGGTTTCGCCACGCCACGCCCCTCACCAGATCAGACACTCGCACACCTCCTTCATATTTTGCCATTATGTCTTTCTTAAATGCAATCGTTGTACGCACTACTTTTCTTTTTTCACTTGTAGCATCACTTACTTTCTTTGGAGGCATGATTAGCGGCTAAAACTCTTCGTACGCGACAACAGTTGGTCACGAAGAGAGCGATACACCCGTACGCCGCTCAGCATCCCACCCTCACGCGTCGTACAGGCCTTCGAACTCCAATTTTTGTTCAAACTCCGAAGCAAGAATTTCTCTTTTTTTTTTTTTTCGGACTCCGATTTGTTCGAACTGTGAGTCGTTCCAAAACCGAGGTTCCAGTGTAGTATGTCATACTTCCCCCAATATTCCGATTATTAGTCTAGCAGTGGAGAAATGTACATTTCACAGCAGCAAATATATGGAAGGAAAAAAAAGGAAAGGAAGAAGTAGAAAAATACAAGAGCTGCTGTAAAGGCAGCCATTCTCACGGCGCCATCTTGAAGTCAAAACAACAACAAAAAATGTCATGACAAATAATGTGACACAACACAAAAGACACAGACAGTTTTCAATTTGAAGCACTTTCTGCACCCTTTTTGTTACATGAAGCAGTTTGAGATGAAAGAGGAGAGGATCAAAGCCTTCTTTTCACCAGTGGATCAGGGACATCATGGTGGAATGTGCACGTCTGCTACAAGCTAAATGTTGAATGCAAACACGAAGCTGTAGCATCCATTGACGAAAGTACATTGTCCTCTCCCACCTAAATCCGCTTCAATTCCAAGATCGTTGAGCCAGGTCATTTTCTCTCAAATTGCAGGTCCCACAGAATATTGAGTCAGTCTTGAGCTTTCTAACAAGCTAGCTATTAGCTGTCTAGCCGGCTGGCTGTTAGCTGGTGACCTGTTGGCTATCTGGCTATCTATTAGCTATTTATTAGCTATCCATTAGCTAGCTGCATAGCTATTAGCTGGCTAGCGGGATGGCTGTAAGCTGGCTAGCTGTTGGCTAGCTGGTTATCTATTACCAATTTATTAGCTATCCATTAGCTGGCTAATGGATCTATTTGAGTTACTTTCAGGTTGAGTGATTATTAGCTAACTCTTAGCTAGCTAGCTAGCTTTCTATCTATTTGAGTTACTTTCGGGATGAGTGATTATTAGCTAACTCTTAGCTAGCTAGCTTTGTATCTTTGAGTTACTTCCGGGTGAGTGATTATTAGCTATCTACTAGGTAGCTGGCTAGCTTTCTATCTATTTGAATTACTTCTGGGTTGAGTGAACGCTGCCTAACAGCGCTACTGCCCAATGTTTTCATTCGACATGCGGGCCATTCTTGTTCTTAATTTTATGACGGAGGCTGCGGGCCGGATGAAAATGAACCACGGGCCGCATTTGACCCCCGAACCGGAGTTTGGAAAAACATAGAAAAGGGCTAAATTGTTCCGAAAACGGACACAAACTGCTCATTGAAGCTGACACCTGCCGATGTGTTTTATCAAAAAAAGTGCAATGCTAACATGTTGACTCAAGTCAAACGGCTTAGCTACAAAAAGAGAGATGGATCATTGTCATATTCTCTTGTTATGATTTTTCTTTTGGGGGCGGATGTCGCGTCAATCAAAAATATGAACTTGGCACTCACTTAGTTGTTTGTTACTGATGTCTTGCAAGGTTCCGACATGCTCGGAATTAAAGCTGTCACAATAGTGTCGCGGCCAAAAACAAATCGTCAGTTCTGATTTTTTATGTCGGTGTTTGTTGTTACAACTCCCCCCACACACACACACACACACACCCGCACACCTCCTGTTTATTACGCCGACTCCGGATTGTTTTCTTTCCGGCGTCGTGTGACATTTTGAATGCTAATGCGGACCCCCCCCACCTCCCGGGCCCATAAACTCAACCACTAAACCAACTCCATCCTCGCGTCGCAGGGGCTACACGGCTAACCCCGACTCTGAATCCAAACCGAACTGGAGCGCTAAACTAATGCTAGCTGTCCCATAAAGCCTTATTATACCGCTTAGCTAACTAACAATTATGTAGCTCGGATGCTAAAAAGATTTGTTTTAAACATCTGAACAATCCTTTTCTACCACACATACACAGTACACAATTTATTCTAGGGCGCTTTATTTTATATTATTCTATTCATAGTTTTTGTAAAAATGTATTGATAATGGGTCTATATTGACATACAAAAATTAACATCCACGACGTCACACAAATGGTTGTTTTATTTTTTTTTACATTTTTATAATCGCTTAAATATTTTATTTATTTATTCAATCTAAGTATTTCATGCAATATTTATTTAATCTGAATACAGTAAAGTCTCGTTATATCGATATCGGATATATCGATAGTCCCGGTTATATCGATACTATTTCTATGCACGCACGGAGAAAATTACATGCGCGCAGGGTCGGCTATATCGATAGTCCCGGTTATATCGATATTTTTTCGGATTCCCTTGAATATCGATATAACGAGACTTTACTGTATTTATTTAATCTAAATACGTATATAGGTATGTATGTGTTTGTTTATTTAATCAATTTTTATTTCATCTAAGTATTTATTCTAAACATTTAATGAATCCAATATTTATTTAATCTGAATATTTATTTAATATATGAATATACAGTAAAGTCTCGTTATATCGATATTCAAGGGAGTCCGAAAAAATATCGATATAACCGGGGCTATCGATATATCCGACCCTGTTTGCATGTAATTTTCTCCGTGCGTGCATAGAAATAGTATCGATATAACCGGGACTATCGATATATCCGATATCGATATAACGAAACTTTACTGTATATATATATATATATATATATATATATATATATATATATATATATATATATATATATATATATATATATATATATATATATTAATCTGAATATTGAATGAAATATGTTTTTTAATTGAATATGAATTTAATCTAATATGTATGTATGTATTTATTTATGTAATCTATTTTTATTATTTATTTCTTTATTATTTTTCCTCCGCAATCACGCCGAACCGCCTCCTACCCCCCCCCCCCCCCCCCATCGCCCCCCCATGCCACTCGACCCCATCATTCCAGTCCGTCCGACCGACACATGCCATTATTTACACATTGATGACATTGGCACCAGCCGGGCTATCGCGCCGCACCGCAAATAGCGCCGGCAGCGCTATACCCTCGCCTCTCGTTCGTTTCAATGAGGTCACCGCTGATGTAAATTCGAAGGAGCAACAGTTAGAAAGGCCATTTTGTGTGTGTGTGTGTGTGTGTGTTTGTATGACTAGTCTTGTGAGGACCACCAACATTTTATACCATATGTAGTGAGTTCAATTTTGACAAGTGAGGACCGTTTTTGTGTGTGTGTGATTTATTTATTTGGTGGAGATGAATCTGCGAGTGTAGAATCGGAGATAAGATGCAAAGACGGCAATTACAATATGGACAGGAAGCCGAGAATCTCAAGTCAGGGGAAGGGGGGGGGGGGGGGTTATTGAGAGCAAGAAATAAAATCCCTGCGACGCTAGCGAGGCCCAAGTGGGAGGACGAGGGAGATTTTGAGTATGTAAGATCGTGAAGGCAAATCTGAGCTCACAAAAAAAAAAAAGAATGGAAATATGAAGTGGAACAAATTAGATCGTTGCAGATGCCGGATTGAAAAATTGGCAAGAAGGAAAATGGAGAACGAAGGCATAAATATGTGATGGAAAACAACGAGAAACCTTGACAAAGGAGAAGATGCGATCGTCTGGGGGTGCGCAAGAGCCGACGGTCAAATCAACTTGACGTTATTGGTCTGATCAGCAAAGCGTGGAAGTGCGTCGCTATATCATGTGGATGCGGCGGCCATTTTCCCTTTAATGGCCGCCGTGGTACATAAACAACGGCCGTTGTAATATGATTTTTTTTTCTTTTCTGTCTTTCCAAAGTGAAATAAAATCTTTCAAGCAATCCGTACGAATATGAAGAAACGAGCGATGGCTCTTTGTGATGTGCCCCTCGGGTGGAGAGAAGAAGATATGGAGGGAGGGGGTGGAAAGCCGGCGAATAGATTTATGGATTGATTTATTTTATTTATTCGCTCCCCCTTTTTGACGCTTTCAATTTTTCTCGGCTGATTGGAATCTTCAGCGTGTAGCAAAAAAAAAAATGGCTTCTGGTGGGATCGTCTATGTCTCATTCCAACTGTTTGTCAGGCTTCTGGCAGTTCAAATAGTTGTCGTTATACCCCCCCCCCCCCCCCCCATAGTGCCTCCCACCTGCTCACAACACTCATTTCGAATGACACCTTCAATGTTACAGATCAAATTGCCTTTGAGTTCGATGAAACTTGGATGTACACGTCCATGTGCGGGTATACGGTGTTATCTCGATTTACAAAATTAATGGGTTCGAAATGACATTTCTTAACTTGAAAAAAAAGTTTAAGCCGAGACGCGTTTTCCATGTAAATGGCCTAATTCGTTCCAAGCCATAACAAACTTCAAACATACATTTCATCTAAAGCTTAAAGGACAACCTACGCCTACAAGTTGTGTCCATAATTTGTAAAATGACTTCAAATAACTTCTACTGAGCGCATTTTACAAAGATTCCACCGCATATAACTATTTTTACGTTTTAAAACTGGCGCTGAATATTCCGGAAATTTTTGTTTTTGAGTTGGTGACGAGTCCGTAAGTGACGTCACTGAAGGAACGCCCCTGACCGAAAAAAAGACACATTGTAGCAGTCCTTCCATCACGTCAATATATTTTGCTGTACTTGTTGGGTCTGAAAACATCATGTTGCACCAAAAAGAGCCAGAAGAGGGCGACCAAGCTCCATGTAAGGAATTTATCAGCCTGTGGAAACGGGCTGATAGCTTTCTATTTGAGTTACTTCCGGGTTGAGTGATTATTAGCTAACTCTTAGCTAGCTAGCTTTCTATCTATTAAAGTTACTTCCGGGTTGAGTGATAATTAGCTACCACTGAGCTAGCTCGCTAGCTTGCTATCTATTTGAGTTACTTCCGGGTTGAGTGATTATTAGCTAACTCTTAGCTAGGTAGCTTTCTATCTATTAAAGTTACTTCCGGGTTGAGTGATAATTAGCTACCTCTGAGCTAGCTAGCTTTCTATCTATTCGAGTTACATCCGGGTTGAGCGAAACCACAGAAAAAAATTATCCTGTTACTGTAAAGTGACCTTGAGAGTTTTGAAAGTCGCTTATAAATTAAATTATTATTACAGTAAAGTCTCGTTATATCGATATCGGATATATCGATAGTCCCGGTTATATCGATACTATTTCTATGCACGCACGGAGAAAATTACATGCAAACAGGGTCGGATATATCGATAGTCCCGGTTATATCGATATTTTTTCGGACTCCCTTGAATATCGATATAACGAGACTTTACTGTATTATTATATAGAAGTAGTACTGTATCTATTTTGTCTTATACTGCCCCCGGTGGCCAAACTGGGTAGCAGCATAACATTGATTCAATTGATCCATTGTGCTTTTTTTTTTTATGGAATGATATTTTTCCTAGTTTAAAACAAAAACACAATTTGCTCATGGCACTTCACAACGGATGAAATAACCCATCCGTTTTGTGCTTACGATGTAGCCCTCTTTGCCGGGCGCGATAGCAAAAGAGCGTCACGCGGCTCCGAGATCCCACTTGTGTCTTAACGCCTCGGACTCCCGTCTTGAAGGCAAAAAAAAAAAAAGCTCTGGGGTTCATTAGAGGACGGTGAAGGATGGAAACAGCTTTGACAGCTTACTTGGGGTGTAAACCCCCCTTCCCCTCTTGGCCCTCTGCGCTCGCGTTAGCTTGCCTACTGCTAGACAATCTCTCGCCAATCGTCTTCCAAACACATGTCCGTCGGCCAAGTGGGAAATCTCAAGAGGCTCTCCAGGTTTTTGGTCATCCCGCAACACCGCAAGTGACAGCTTCTAATTTGTTGTCAGGATACTTTTTTTTTTTTTAGCTAAACAAGTAAAAGCGCCCTCGGCTATTGTACTTTTTGGGATTGTGGGCCAGCTATCTAGCTAGCTAACTAGCTATCTATTTGCCATCTATTACTTGAGAGTTTTGAAATGCGCTTAGAAATATAATGTATTATTATTATTAGCTATATTAGCTAGCGAGCTATTATCTATATAGCTATCTAGCTAGCTATCGATTAGCTATGTCCTTGAGAGTTTTGAAGGGTGCTTATAAATACAATGTATTATTATTATTATTAGCTATTTATTAGCGAGCTAGCTGGCTATGTAGCTACATATTAGCTCTCTACCTAGCTAGATAGCTATTTTATATCTATTTGCTATCTATTAATTGAGAGTTTTGAAAGGCGCTTAGAAATAAAATTTATTATTATTAGCTATTACTATTAGCTATAGCTGGCTAGCTATCTATCTGTTAGCTATATAGCTATCTAGCTAGCTAGTTATCTATAGGCAATGTCCTTGAGAGTTTTGAGAGGCGCTTATCAATACAATGTATTATAATTATTATTATTAGCTATCTATTAGCTATGTGCTTGAGTTTTGAAAGGCGATTATTAATACATGTTATTATTATTATTATTAGCTAACTATTAGGTAGCTCGCTAGCTTTCTATCTATTTGAGTTACTTACGAGTTGAATGAACACTGGCGCGTGTGGATGCCACTACTCACCCACAGAAAAACTTTCAATAGCACTTATAAATGAAATGTATTTGTTATTATTATTATTATTATTATTATTATTATTATTATTATTATTATTATCTGAAGTGATCTAGCAATATTTTTAGGATTGTGCAGTGATTGTTAGGCAACGCAGGGATTCTGTTTCTGGGTTTGAGGCCTTCTTCGAAACTAACTGCTAACCAAGTGCATGTCCCTCTTGATCGGCATGATCAAATGGCGCTACCGCAATGTCCCGAGTATCCGATACATGATCTACAATATCCATCGACTTTTTTGGGTCAATACGCACGCATTGATAAAAAAAATCAATATTCCACACGATGAGACGTTAGCATCTGGGACGTTAGCAGCTAAATTTGAATTCAAAATGTATGAATAATTTTCCCGTCCTCGCAAAAATGGCTTCGGGCGACACACGTGGCCCACTTGCGTGGCGATGAAGTCATGATTAGACACTGACTTATCTTATAAGATAAGATAAGAAAGAAGGAAGTTCCTACCAGAGCTTTGTCGTGATGATAATTGCCGTGAGGATGAGAAGCGTGGAGATGGTCACAGTGACGTAGAACTGAGGGTCCACTGGAACACACACACACGGACGCAGACTTAATATTCTCGGAGCGTGACGTATATAGTTAAATCTGGGTTTTTAACCATAATCCCTTCCATAAAACAGATTTGGTTGAAAACCGAAACATTTCCCACTACAATCAACGTCTGATTTATTTTTTTTAATTGTCTGCTACAAGCTGGCGCGTGTGGCTGCCACTGCTCACCTGCAGAAAAAAATATCCTGGGACTGTAAATTGTCCATGAGAGTTTTGAAAGGCGCTTATAAATGAAATGTATTATTATTATTATTAAATGTTGAAAGCTAACACTAAGCTGTAGCATCCATTGATGAAAAGATACTGTTACGTTAATCCGCGTCAATTCCAAGCCGCGACAGTACCACATACATCTCTCTCTTTTCGGTCTTATGCAGTCAAACCTGGGTTTTTGACCATAATCTGTTCCAGAAACTTATTTGAAAACCGATTTGGTCTCAAACCAAAACATATCCCATTCTAATTAATGCCTGCTTTTTTTAATCGATATTGAACAATACACTCACAATGGAACGCTACAGAAGAATAATGCGTCGGTCACAATGAGACGCGACATGAGGAAGTGATGTAGAAGGAGGCGGACGCGAGTCGAATGGTGCATTCAGGTGCGCTCGGTTGAGTTGAGAACCCATTTTCCGTTATAAACCAAGGCATTAAAAAAAATACGAAATTATTGGTCCACAACCGAGACGTTCGGAAATGGAGGTTTGACTGTATAATAATGGCAAAAAGAAAAGAAAAAAATCAATAAGAGCAGACGAATGTGAAATTAGACGTACCAAAAAGGATTCTGGCCTCGCAAAAAAAAAAAAAAAAAAAAAAAAAAAAAAAACGCCTTCCCGTCGCGTCGTCTGCTTCTCTAGACGGCGACAGATTGCCGGCGGTGAGCGATGGCAACAGGATGAGGCTTTCCAGACACATGCTTGTTTTGGGCGTAGCGGGTCACCCTCCACCTGAAGCAACCACCTCATTTTCCCCGACACCCACCTTCCTCCAGCTCAGCCTCCTCCGCCCCCCCGTCCTCTACACCCTCTCGGTTCCACGACTCCGGGCGAGCGTCTTCTCGGGGGGGCGTGCTGGCATCCGGGTACAGCCAGTCGGCGGAGGCCGAGGCCATTTCCTGGCTGGAGAGGAGGTGGTAGGTCTCGTCCTCCAGCGGCTGCGTGGGCCCCCAGACCACCGCCCAGAGGGGGGTGGGCGTCACCTGGGCGTTGACGGACAGCTGGACGGCCAAGGCCTCCGCCCGCTCCTCGCCCTGGTCGTCACGGTGACAGGTGGAAGGTCGCGTCACCACGACGACCAGGAACAGGAATACCGCGGCGGTCAGTCGTGCGACAGGAGCGATGGAGCTGGAAGGGAGGATAAAGATTAGGGGGTGTCGTTGGGGGGGGGATACAACCCCAAACTGCCTTTTTACCATCTCTCCATCGCTTCGCTGCGTTCACTGACACTCCGGCGCGCCGATCATCTCTGGAACATGAGCAAAAGAGAAGAAAACAAATGGAGGGAGGGGTGGGGGGGTGGGGGTACTCCGGCTTTTCTCTCTCCAATCCACGCGCTGTTCGTCTCTGGCCAAAAATCCCGCTTTTCAATCCGCGCGAAATCTACCCCCGCTTCCCCCAGGCCATTTCAACTTAATGATGCACCCTGGCGCACTCCCCCCCAAAAAAAAAGTACGCCGCGATCGCCCGGGAACTGTCGCGAGCGTTCACCGGCGAGCCCGTAAATCATCAGCGACGCAGACGATACTTGAAACTAACTTCCCATCGCCCAAATGTCAAGCAAATGTCACTCACACATTCCCGAGCTACATCGGTGCCTACCTCCGGCAAGCGAAGAGGAAGGAATGGCGAGATACAGAACGTGAGGGGCTGGCTATGGACGGGCGGGAGAGGGGGTTAAAAGCATTGGTTGCCTTAGCGACCGAGACATGAAGTCCGCTGGAGAGGCAGAGCTGAGCGATGAAGGGAGAGAGACTACCAGAGATTTAAATGCTAATTATGTGTGCGCATGTTTTTTTTTTTATGACTTCAAATGAAAAGCAACACATTTGACGTGGCAAACAAACGATACAGAAAGCCACGTTTAGAAGATCCAGCAGAAGGGTGAGGGGGGGGGGTGTCGGGGGTCATTAAAAAAAAAAAAAAAAAGATTATATTAACGGCGGGATGCTACAGAGAGAAAAACAAAGCAGGAGGTGGAGAATAATTTCATTCATATTAATTTGCATAGGTCACCCTGGCTCAATAAAAGCGTTATTGTGAAAGGAGTTTGATGTTTAGGGAAAAATTTGCATGTGACGGCTTTATTGAAAGTAATATTAACAGAGGAAACTATCACAGGCAAACGTGGGGATGCCGATTTTTTTTTTGTCAACAAAAATTGCACTGTAATGCCCCCCCCCCCTCAAAGAAATGTTTATAGATGCTCTCCTCTTTCATCTGGAACTGCTTCATGTCACAAAGAGGGTACAGCAAATGCTGAAGAATGAATGCCTCTGTCTTTGTGTTGTCATATTTGTTATTTAGTTGTTGTTTTTTTTTACTTCAAGATGGCGCAGCTCCTGTATTTTGTTTTTCTACTTCTTTCTTTTTTCCTCTTCCTTTCATAACTTTGCTGATGTGAAATGTAAATTTCTCCAATGCGAGACGAATAAAGATACATACATCCAACATACATACATCTTTTAAACATACATACATATATCTTTTAAAGGACAACCGACGTCTCCGGACAAGTTGTGTCCATAATTTGTAAAAATGGCTTCAAATGAATTATACTGAGCGTATTTTACAAAGATTCCACCGCATATAGCTATATTTTACGTTTTAAGACTCGCGCTGAATATTCCGGAAGTCTTGCATTTTGGGTACTTTGTTTGGTCTGAAAACTGTGTTGATTGCGAAATTAGAAGGAAAACATAAATAACGCGATGGTGAATTGTTGTGTGCTGCACCAAGACAACTATTTGATACTAGTTGACACAAATTCCCAGCAGACAAATCAGCCCATTTCCAACGGAGCTTGCGCGCCATCTTGTGCATTTTCTGGGACGCTACATTGGAGTACTGACGGCTGGAATTGACGTGGGAGGACTTCTTTAATCGATTGCAAACATTTATGCTTTCCTCTTCAGAACTACTTGAATCATATTCATAACTGGATGAGTAACAAGAAAGCATCTTCTCTGAATCTGAAGCCATTGTTTTGATTCTAGAGCAAGGCAAGACATCCAGGTCTTGTGTGCCGTCACGAACGAGGGGCTGGACCTTCTGAAACTCGGCATCTCCGAGGTCATTTCCAAGTAGTTTTGGGACATTTTAACTCATTTTTATTGGTGTTTTGAATTTGACTAAAAATATCAGCCTGCGTGTTTTGGGTATTTTAGATGCTATAAAACGTTTTTTTGATGTCAGTTAGGAAACAAAAAAAACGGTGTCGGTTGTCCTTTAAGACAAGATAATTATTCATGTATAGGGCCATATATCCAATGTGTATCCATTTTTTTATGTTCCCACGAGTCAAGAGTGAATTGTGTCACTTGTAGCCCTCAACGTCGAACCAGCCTGAGGCTCGGGTCTTTCTTCTCCATTTTGGCTCCTCCTCACTGGAGGACGCAACGGAACCACGAGCCAGCGGACCCCGCGTCGTCCTCGTCTGCTCCCGTTTGGTCATCGTCGTCGTCGTCGAGTTGTTCTGAGTTGAACAAGGGAGGCCGCGGCCATTTTTTACGAAAACGAACACTCGAATTGTGCGAGACGTTAAAACAAGGCGAGCGAGGTTTACCGTCCGATTCTTCGTCTTCTTCCGTATCCCCTTCGGATTCTAACGGCAATTCTAACCGGACGTCTCTCCTAACCGTGATGTCGCCCCTGGTGTGTTGAAAATCACATAATAGGCCTTTAAACATTTTCGACAACGGTTATCCCCACTAAGGTATCCAACGGGTGGCCATGACGTCGATCGCGATCGACCGGCAGCCCGCGAGGGCGGAGACGAAAAAAAAAAGTTTGTGTCGCTGTGAATATTCTTAATATATTTTATCTTAATCCACATTGTACCCTAATCATTCCACCGGTTTCATTTTCTCACACAAAATACAAATAAAAAAATCTAATTAAACCGGCCAGCTTTCACCTGCGATCTCGCGAGATTTCGTTACCGGAAGTTGTTACAGCTGGCTGCAAATTCAACGACCGATACGGCACGGTGACAACACGATTCAACGAGGGCGTCGACAAGTCATGGGAATATGGACGGCCGATAGAAGCATTTAAAATGTTTCTTTTTGGGGGGTCGCGTGGAAATGGGCAACTGCAACCACGACCCTGGAGTGTCAATGCAAATTGGGCTTCGCCGTTACCAATGACGACCACCGAGTGGGCGAAACGGTGCAGTGGGAGCAAGATAAGCCCAAAGATGATGTTGGTGAGTCACGGATGCAGTGGAACTTAGTTGAATATTTTACTCAGAAACTTTTAAGTCGTATTTTTTTCAGTAACATTTGCGTATTGACATTTAGGTCAAGTCCAAGCTGCGGTTCTTTGGGTCAAGATGGTGCTGACAGACGCAGATTCGAACAAGACGAAATGAATTCGTGGGGTGGCGTAGGAATATGTGGAAGGAGGTATGCTTCATTTTGTTGTACTTTCCTGTTTATTTAATATTTTAAAATCGCTTTGTTTACGAGGTAATGTCTTGAGATTCATCCACCAAATGTGGTGTGGCTGCATTTGGCAATGAAAAAACTTTGGCTACAAAACAATGCTACAAATTCAAAGAAGAAAAATATATTTATGCTATAAAATGCTATCTAACTAGCTATCTAGCTGGCTGTATATCTTTCCAGTTGGCCGGCTAGCTACCTAGCTAACTATCTATTGGCTATGTATTAGCTAGCTAGCTAGTTTTCTATCTATATGAGTTACTTTCGGGTTGAGTGAATGCTGGCGTGTGTGGCTGCCGCTGCTCACCCACAGAAAAACTTATCCTGTGACTGTAAGGTGACCTTGAGAGTTTTGAAAGGTGCTTATAAATGAAATGTATTATTATTAATATATAGTACTAATACATTTGAAATAAATTATTTGTAGATGATAATACCTTTGATTTAGGTTTACACTTTACAGTCACAGGATAAGTTTTTCTGCGGGTGAGCAGCGGCAGCCAAGAAATAACTCAAATAGATAGAAAGGTAGCTAGCTAACAGTTAGCTAATAGATAGCCAGCTACACAGTTAGCGAATTAGCTAGATCGCATTATAGCTAATAGATAGCCAGCTACATAGCTAGCGAGCTAATAGATAGCAAATGGAGAGCCAATAGATAGCTATTAGCTATCTATCTGGCTGGCTAGCGAGCTATCTATCTGGCTACCCATTAGCTATGTAGCTAGTTGTCTAGCTGGCTATCTCAGAATTAGAATAATAAAGCCTTTAATAGTCCCACAATGGGGAAAATTGCATTCTACAGCAGCAATCTAATAATCTATAACTATGCGAGAAAATGCTATCTAACTGGCTATCTATTAGCTAGCCAGCTAGCTTTTCTATCTACCGGTAACTTAGCCCTGCGACTGTAAAGTGACCTTGAGAGTTTTGAAAGGCGCTTATAAATGAAATGTATTATTATTATTATTATTATTATTTTATTAAGTGCCCCAATTACTCGCCAATCAAGGCAAACAAAAGTGTCGGATCTTCACCCATGCGGCCATCAAGTCATGGGTAAAGAAACTCTGCGTTATTTAAATTAGCCCATAATATTTTCTGACAGGGAGGTCACAAAAAAAAAAAAGAAAACTGTAGTTTAATTTCACACTTGATGGGTGGGCTGACACTCCAGAGACCCTCAGATGTGTGTGTAAGCAATTAAAATGTCCCATTAAACAAATGCAATTAGCAATGCAAATGAGAAGGAAAAAATGAATATGCAAATGAGGGAAATATCATTGACCGGTGTGAACCAAATGCAAACATTTTTTTAAATATTTTTATTGCGTACCTTTGCTTTCCGGAGTTGGGGAGCTGCTCCCACACCACGAGGTCGCGACCCCCGGTGACCCAGCGGTGGTCGCCGCTCCCCGTGGTCCACGCGGCGAAGCAAAGCATTCTGGGGGCTCGGGGCCAGGTCAGAGAGGCCAGGTAGTGACACTGAGGCAGGGAGAACACTGCAGGGGGTTGGGGTGTGGAGGGAGTGACATTTTTCCAATCATTTGTCAATTGAACGGCGATCGTTTTCAACTTGTCAACTTCAACAAATGCCAAAGCGCTCAATCAAATGTTCTGTCTGTAATTTACTTAAAGCGGAAGCAGCAGCCACATGCGCCAGCGTTCACTCAGCCCGGAATAACTCAAATAGATCAAGTTAGCTAGCTAGCTAACAGATAGCCAGCTATACAGCTAATAGATAGCAAGTAAATAGCTAGGTAGCCGGCAACGGTGACCCCATTCAACCGGGAATAACTCAAATAGATACAGTTAGCTAGCTAGCTAATAGATAATTAATAGCTAGCTAGCAAATTAGACAGCTAATAGATAGCAAATAGATAGCTAGCTAGATAGCTGGCAATGGTGACCCCATTCAACCGGGAATAACCCAAATAGATACAGTTAGCTAGCTAGCTAATCGATAACTAATATCTAGCTCGATAATTAGACAGCTAATAGATAAAAAATAGATAGCTAGCCAGGTAGCCAGCAACGGTGACCCCGTTCAACCGGGAATAACTCAAATAGATCAAGTTAGCTCGCTAGCTAATAGATAAATAATAGATAGCTAGCTAGCTAGTTAGACAGATAATAGACAGCAAATAGCTAGCTAACTAACTAGTCCGGCAGCTAATAGATAGCTAGCTAGGTAGCCAGCAACGGTGACCCCGTTCAACCGGGAATAACTTAAATAGATCTCAAGGAGCTCTGGGTTGTACATCTTGGAAGATGTGATATTGCAACAGCAACAGATGCAGGCAGACACACTAGAAAAACTAGTGTTATTTGTGGAGCCTGATTAATGGGATATTTTAACCTTGCAGTCTACACTCTGCCTTTGAACTATCAATAAAGTTGAAACGAGTCCAAATGTCACCGTTTTCTATCCATTTTCTCACCTTGTTTCTCTAACCCCTCCTCCTCACTGCTGCGTGTGTCTAATCCTCCCTCCCCTCCTCTATCGCGGACCTTGACCAATCACGTGGAGCTTTAACTGAAGACTGGGGGCGGGGAATAGAGGAGAAAAAAAAAGTCGGCTGCTCGCGAACGACACATCACTCATTGTGGCGCTTCGTGTGTTTCCCGAAAAGTAGTTCGTATGCCAAGATTATATTCTCTCGAATGTAACGTTCGTAAGGCGAAAAGTTCGTAAACTAGAGCTTTCGTAAGCCGAGGTCTCACTGTAGTTAAAAGTAATCGTAAACATTTGAAAATAACCGTCGTCCCGTACGTACAGTTGAGCGTGCTATCGCCGTTAGCCACGTCATAGCAGGATCCGACGAGGAGGCCGCCCGTTTGGTGCACGCAGTCCGTCACCCCGTTGACGCTGCTGTGATTGGTCAGTCTGGAAATCGTTCCTGTGATCGGTCGCAGGTGAAATATCAAAGCGGGCGCCGGATTGATTTGCTCTTCTCGACGACCCGAAAACCCCGCTCACCCTCGGTCCAGTGCAGGATGTTGATCCAGGGGCGTCCGTACGCGAGCAGGACCCTGTCCCCTCGGGGGCTGAGGACCAGTCGCCCCCCCGCGCAACCTGTCACCTGACCACTCCAGGCGTGCAGCAGTCTAAAAGGGTCTCGCTCGCGACGGCGGTTCTCCCACACGGACACCCCTCCGTCGGACGAGCCGCTAAACACCAGCGGACCCTGGGACTGTGGAGAGCATGCGGTTGTCATGGTGACGCCGGCCGGCGCGCTTTCAAGGGGCGATGGATTAGAAATAAAAGTCGGGGTGGGTTGGTGTACGCTGGGAGAGACGAACAATGAGAGCTACGAGCCATGCTCGGATGCATCGGGCGCACCGCACCGATTGCAAATTGAACAAAAACAGCTCGGCATTTGAAAAATCATGACAGAAAAATGTAATCAAAAGGCTTTTTGCTGTACTTGAATGTGAACCATTTGGAAGGAATAAACAGAATCGGAGAAGACGCTGATTTTTTTCTTCAAAAGGCTTTTTTTTGACGTACGCGAGAGGGAGGAGCGTTTGTTTTCGCGTCCTTGACATCCGCAAACGGCTTAAAAATAACCCTGTGGATTGCCGTACAGGGAGTTTCTTTCACAAAATCCCAGGATGTAGGCAAACTCTTTGGAAAATGGCCGCCACGCCGTCGTACTCGCTTCGCGAAGACGAAACGGGTCCAAATATAGTCACGGAATGGGGACATGAGATTCCCAAAATACATTTGAGCAAAGAATAGACAACACGAGCTCCTTCCTCGCTTCTTGTTTCGCTTCTGGGGGGTAAAATTGTCACAATGGGGGCGGGCCTTGGTATCGGATGCATTGGCCAGTAATTGCTGCATTGTAATAAGGCGTCTTGGGAGTACAGTGATACCTCAGCTCACGAACTTAATTGGTTCCCAGAAAGTGTGTATTCCAAACATTAATTTCCCATAGGAAACCATTAAACATTAGAATAATCCGTTCCCAGTTCCCCAAAAAAGATAATTTTCTACTAAATAAATCTTAAAACTACATAAAATATACAGTCTCGTTATATCGATATCGGATATATCGATAGTCCCGGTTATACCGATACTATTTCTATGCACGCACGGAGAAAATTACATGCAAACAGGGTCGGATATATCGATAGTCCCGGTTATATCGATATTTTTTCGGACTCCCTTGAATATCGATATAACGAGACTTTACTGTACCTTATTTTATGTATAATAAATCTGATATTGTATTGTAATTAAAGAAATAAACTATACTGTATAATAGTCATTTTATTTACCTTTGTTATGGTTGTTGATGTAGTTGCCTCTTAAAGTTATCCGAGTGAAGTTCCCGTGCTTTCTCTGTGATAATACCCTCACTCACACTGTCCCCTGCTAGCTGCTTTTCTTCCAAATCAACCTCGATACAAATCAACAAGTTTTTCAACCTCTTCTATTGCTTGAGACCGTTGCCTTGACAACACAAAAAACACCCTTAGCCACATGTAGCAATGGTCGACTTAGCATACTGCTACTGGGAGGCTAATTCACACAAACGCATACCGCGTTCGTCTTTTTCGATGATCTCCTTCTTCTGCTCGACCGTAATTTTCTTTTGTGTCCTCTTCGGCTTAACGCTAGCCTGTGGTGGGGTCTTTTTCCGTCCCATAATAAGCAAAAGTACTCCACTCGATAACACATGACATCTGCACTCAAAGCGAGGGGGCGTGGAAAACTAGTCTGCCAGCCACCATGGCGCTGTTTGACCGAGTGGTTTGGTGTTCATCTGCCGAAAACTAGTTAGTCTGCCAAGACTATATGCTTGTGAATTGAATGTTCGTGTGGTGAAAAGTTCGTGAGCTGAGGTATCACTGTACACTGTCACCTGTGTTTTCAACCATAATCCATTCCAGAAACCTGTTTTGGCCAAAAACAGAACTAGTTCCCATTTGAATCAATGTCTCCTTTTTATCGTGATAACAATACAAACACACTTGCTCACAATGGAACACTCCACGAGGATAATGTATCGGTGACAATGAAACGCGACACAAGGAAGTGACGTATAAGCAAGCGGAGGGGAGTCCCGTGGTGCGTTCAGTTGCGCTCAGTTTGGTTGAGAACCCATTTTCCGTTGTAAACCAAGGCATAAAAAAAACGCAAATTTTTACACTGAATTGGTCAAGAACCGAAACGTTCAAAAACCGAGCTTTGACTGTATTTCTCCGCCCGTCGCCATGGCGATAGAGCCACTGACCTGAACGGAGGTGACCGCTTCCTGGTGCGCGTTGATTGATTGGCAGTGATCCAAAGTACGCCAGCTCCAGACTTGAACCTTGCCCCCGTCTGCGGAGTTCGGGGATGTGACAGAGTGCGAGGTTAATGCTCAGCGACAGGCGCGCGGCGGCCATTAACGCCAGTCACGCCCGACGCACCTGAGTCCCCCCCACCCCCCTTCCTCCCTCCGCCTGGCCTAAATTAAGCGCCAATCTGTGCGCTAGTCGCTAACACGTAAACGCCACATTTGTCTTCATGCTCGATATGCTGCTCGATCGCACATTCCTTTATCTACGGCCGCCTTTGATTGACGTGTCTTTGGTTATACACACACACACACACACCTGATCCAGTTACGATGTAGCCGTCGCCCTCGGGCACAAAGCAGAGCGCCGTCACGGCGTTGAACGTGTAGATAGACTTCACACACTGGCCTGCATGGGAGGAAAGGCGGTGAAAATGAAAAGGGGGGGCGTCAATGTTTATTATTACAAATACACCGTGCAAGGGATCAATATTTTTGCACTCCGTATCCTTTTTGGGGACGTTTTTGATCAATATAGCATCTTTTAGGTATCTGTTAGTTATATAGCTAGCTAGCAAGCAATCTCGATAGCCATCTATTAGTTATCAATTTTTTTTTTTACTTCAAGCTGGCGCCGCGAGAGTAACTGCCTTTCCAGCAGTTCCTGTATTTTCTTTTTCTACTTCTTTCTTTCCTTTCCTCTTCCTTTCATAACTTTGTTGCTGTGAAATGTAAATTTATCCACTGCCAGACGAATAAAGGCACATCCAATCCAATACAATCTATTAGCTATTTATTAGCGATCTATTATATACAGTATATATCGAGCTAGCTATCTCGATAGCTACCTATTAGCTAGCCAGCTAGCTTTCTTTCTATTTGAGTTATTTCTAGGCTCAGTGAACACTGGCGCGTGTGGCTGCCGCTGCTCACCCACAAAAAAAACATATCCTGTGACTGTAAAGTGACCTTGAAAGTTTTGAAAGGCGCTTCTAAATGAAATGCATTATTATTATTATTTGTCAGCCCGCAGACCACTGCTCACACAAACATAAAAGTCTGCTGCTAGCATCGTACAAAGGCAATATTTGTGTGTGTGTGGCGGAATGCTGGATGCTAAACTAGCTAGCTTGATCGTTAGCCTTTCAAGTTTAAATGGCAAGTCAAGTGAAAATGTGCTTTAGAATATATTCCGCTCATCTAAATATTGACTTCTGATCTCCGTAATATTCCGTTTGTGGAATGTGAATGTTTATCCGGCTCCGGGGGCGGCCATTTTGCCATTTGCTATGGGTGGAAACAAAGCCACCGGTAGCCATTTTGTATTGTTACTCGCTCAGCTATCCTAATGTGGATTCTCTCGCAAGCGTTTTCATGCCATTTTAGGTCCGCGCGTGACGTACGGTGGTAACAATGAGCCTGGTGGAAGCTCCTCATGCGTATTTCATCGGTAAGAATGGGATTATAAATTTTCTCTTACAAGGTTTATCTCCGAGTGCTCTGCAACCATTTGTCTACATTACTTTGGCAGAGCCATCGACAATGAAATGAAAGCAAAGCCCCCCCCCCAGGACAAAAATTCACTGTAAAATGTAAGCCTAATCCTTTTGAAAGTCGCGATTCATCATACCGAGACAATATAGTGAAGTTTGAGAGGCTCTTGTGACGCCATGCGAAGATCCTGGCGTAAAAACACTCACCGCTGTTTTTAGTCAGGATAAAAAGAAAAAGAAAATGGCTTCCGTCACAATGGCAACGTAAGATGGCTGCTGTTTGACTTAAAGGACAACCGATGTCTCCGGACAAGTTGCGTCTATAATTTGTAAAATAACTTCAAATGACTGAGCGTATTTTACAAAGATTTCACCGCATATAGCTATATTTTACGTTTTAAGACTCGTGCTGAATATTCCGGAAGTTTTTGAGTTGGTGACGAGTCCGTACGTGACGTCACTGAAGGAACGCCCCTGACCGAAAAAAAAAGACACATTGTAGCAGTCCTTCCATCACGTCAATGTATTTTGCTGTACTTGTTTGGTCTGAAAACCTCGTGTTGCACCAAAAAATCGCCAGAAGAGGGCGACCAAGCTCCATGGAAGGAATTTATCAGCCTGTGGAAACGGGCTGACCTATTCCCTACACCGCTTTGTCGCCATTTTCTGCCTTTTTTGGGTGCGATATTTCCCACCCCTGATGCCTCAAAATGACACGGAATAAATTCTTTAATCGATTGTAAACATGTATGCTTTCTTCTTCAGAACTATTTGAATGATATTCATAACTGGATGTGTAACAAGAAAGCATATTATCCGAATCTGAAGCCGTTGTTTTGATTCTCAAGCAATGCAAGACGTCTTGGGGTGACGCCACGAACATGGGGGCGGGACCTTCTGAAACTGGCCACTTCCGGTTTCATTTATTTTTTTGCAGATTTTGGACACTTTAAGTCATTTTTATTGGTGTTTTGCATTTGACTAAAAATATCATCCTGCGTGTTTTGGGTATTTTAGATGCTATAAAACGTTTTTCTGATGTCACTTAGCAAAAAAAAAAATGGCGTCGGTTGTCCTTTAAGCTCCAATTAGTACTGCAGTCACATATGTGCACGAGATGAACAAAATCGAGTGAATTTGGCAGCTTAATTGAGATTCCACAAACGCGATATTCATCATCAGAGTGTTGACGCGAGTTGTGTCTCGCACGAAACAATCGGCGTTTGCGACCCGGCGACGTCGCTGTCGATAAAAGCCCATCTTGAACCGTCCGTCTTCATCTTACCGACGCTCAAGGCCCAGATCTTGACGTTGCAGTCCGCCGAGCCGCTCAAAATGAATCTCTCGTCATCTGGCAGTGACAACGACCAGTCTGCATGGGGGTTTTGGTGGTGGGGGGAGGGGGGGGGTGTCAAGAGGGGATTACACAATAGTAAATAAGTGCTTTATTTACGCCTCCGTTGGGACGAGGTAATAGACGAGACGTGTCGAGTGCATGAGTTCAAGTGTTCTCACTCGACACAGTCAGACAGACAGACAGACACATTTCTCTCATTTCTCTCTGGACTTGATGTGATAAAGCGCTTCAATAATTAAAACATCGGTCGGCATGTACCGGATTCCTATGTGTGTGTGTGTGTGTGTGTGTGTGTGTGTGTGTGTGTTTGTATGACTAGTCTTGTGAGGACCACTAACATTTTATACCATACGTAGTGAGGACATTTTTGACGAGTGAGGACCTTTTGGCCGGTCCTCACAAGTTTTTCATTCTAAAGGCTTCTAGATGGTCTATATATGCATCTGTTAAAGTTTCAGAAAGGTCCTCACAAATTCACCCAAAATGATTTTTTTTGTGTTTATTGTCATTTCACTTGGATACACATACTTTTTACTCACTGCGTGTGCTTGTGTTTATGTGTGTGCATGCACGCGTGGTTAATGAGAGGAAAAAGTCCATACCACAAAAAGTAAAACATTATTTTAACCAAATTCACTATAGAGGTGAGGACTTTGAATGTACCCATTCAGAAACCTCACTCCTGCTGTTATTTCAGTTTCAAGTCCACTTCTTATTGCTTTGTTTTTAAAGAAGTTGAAGTGGGAAATGGGGTGACCTTTAGTGTTCAAATGGAACACTAGTTCTTCTCTAAACTTATCAGCAACGGTGGTCCTCACTCCTTTATCTGGAGTTATCCAGACCTCACAAAACCATTGAAACAGGAATGTGTGTGTGTGTGTGTGCGTGCATGAAAATGTTTTTTTTTTCCTCCCCTGAAAACTTTTATGAATTACAGTGATACCTCAGCTTACGAACGCTTTAGCTCACGAATTTTTCGCCTCACGAACATTAAATTCGCCAAAGTACAATCTTGGCATACGAACTAGTTTTCGGCGGATGAACACCAAACCACATGGTTGTCATATTATTTGTTATTTATTTATTTATTATTATTATTATTATTATTATTCTCTTTTCGGGTTTTATTTATTTATTAGTATCTTTTTTTTTTTACTTCAAGATGGCGCCGCGAGAGTGGCTGCCTTTCTTTTTCTACTTCTTTCTTTCCTTTCCTCTTCCTTTCATAACTTTGCTGCTGTGTTACTTCCGGGTAGAGTGAACACTAGCGCGAATGGCTGCCGCTGCTCACCCGCACAAAAAAAAAAAAGTTCTTATCCCGTTACTGTAAAGTGTCTTTGAGAGTTTTGAAAGGTGCTTAGAAATTAAATGTATTATTATTATTATTGTTGTTGCTATTATTATTATTATTATTATTATTATTATTATTATTACTACTACTACTACTACTGCTACTACTACTACTACTGCTGCTACTACTACTGTTACTACTACTATTGCTACTATTATTATTATTACTACTATGATGATGATGATGACTATTATTATTATTATTATTATTATTATTATTATTATTATTATTATTATTATTTCAAGCTCAGATAACACCAGACCCATATAATGATGAAAACCCTGGCACTGGAGTGGACACCTTTTTGCACGTTGTTTCGATACTTTTAACTCCTTCACTGCCATTCACAAATGTATTCGGGAATTGAAAATATGACGTAGAGCGCCATTCCGAAATTTGTTCCGAGTTTTATTTTTTTCTTGTTTGGGTGCCGATAAAGCGCTAGCCATGGCCTCTGGCAATGTTTTTTTTTTCCTTTCCACAAGGGGGCAGTATTTCCCTTTTATCCATGTTAGCACTTTGTTCCAGCTTCAGCTGTTGCTAAAGCGCTATATAAACCAATATGTATTGTATTTTGGATAGCTGCCCTCATTTCAAGCTCATATAACTCCAGCCCCATATAATTTAGGAATTAACTCCTTTTTTTCTGATGAAAGAAGAGAGTTGAAGGTTTCTTATGCTGCAATGAATGTTTATCTCGTCCTCAAAGTCAATATTCTGTGGGTGCTGCAATTTGAGTGAAAATGACAAAAACCCTGGCACTGGAGTGGACACATTTTTGCACACCGCCTAGCAGTGACTGGGTTCAATAAAATGTCTTGGCTTTGAAATGGGTAAATAACGGGAAAGGAAAAGCAGCGTCCTCCTCACCCAGTTTTTTGCAGTACTCAGCGGGAGGGGCAGACAGACTGGTCACCCCGCCGGTGTGACCGCCCAGGTTCTTGTGCTCCGTTGCCGTGGGAACGTGCCACACCTTGACGGTCGTGTCGCGGCTTGAAGGAGAGAGAGGAAACGAGCGCGGGAAGTTAAGAGTTGCGATAAAACGCAACGAGAGGCCGCGAAACGTTCCAAATGCAAAGTGGTAAAGATCACCAGCAAACGTGGAATAATGCACGAGACGCTCGCAACGCGATTCAAATGGTTTGCCGAATCTGTTTTCACCTGCCCGAAATCACCAGGTTGTCGACGGCGAGCACGCAGGTGATGATGTCATTGTGACCTTCCAACAGCCTCAAGCGGAACTTTGCCTTCTGCCATCGTGTTTTCAGGGATGGCAGACAGGAATCTGAATGACAAAAAGAAACATAACAAAAAACACCTTGAGGCAGATTTGTCTTCCTGGTGCAGACTCAGAATTTGCATCCTATCGATCGAATGACTTATCGATCCATCGACCAACTTATCGATCTATTGACCGACCTATCGATTTATTGACTGATCTATCGATTGACCTATTGATCTATCAATTGTCCTATCAATCTATTGATTGACATATCGATCTATGGACCGACCTATCGATCTATCGACCAAGCTATCGAATGACCTACCGATCTGTCGACCGACCTATCAATTGGCTTGTCAATCTGTCGATTGACCAATCGAACTATCGACCGACCTATCGATCAATCGACCGACCTATCAGTCTATCGATTGACCGATCGATCTATCAATTGACCTATCGACCGACCTATCGATCTATCGACCGTCCTATCGATCTATCGACCGACCTATCGATCTATTGACCGTCTTATAGATCTATGGACCGACCTATCGATCTATCGACCGTCCTATCGATCTATGGACCGACCTATCGATCTATCGACCGTCTTATCGATCTATGGACCGACCTATCGATCTATCGACCGTCCTATCGATCTATGGACCGACCTATCGATCGACCTATCGATCTATCGACCGACCTATCGATCTATCGACCGACCTATCAATCTATCGACCGACCTATCAATCTATCGACCGACTTATCGACCTATCGACCGACCTATCGATCTAGCGACCGACCTATCGTTTGACCTATCGACTGACCTATCGACCGACCTAGCTATTGACCTATCAACCGACCTATCGATCTCTCGATTGATCTATCGACCTATCAATCGACCTCTTGGTCTATCTATTTTGGGTCATTTAAGTTCTGCTAACACCAGCAAAAATGATGCTAAAAAAATTGCATTTGAAAGAATTATTATCCCAAAAAAAACATTAAAGTAGGTTTTCAAACATTTTCCATATATAAGGCGCACCGGACTATAAGGCACACCTTCAATGAATAAGAAAGGTTTTCCAAATATAACAATCTAAATATCTAAAAGTTGTGGCTCAATATGACTTCACACGCGTATAAGGCGCAGGGTCATCTTTTGAAGAAAATCAAGGATTTTGGGTGCGCCGGAAAATCCGGTAATTATATATATTCACGATTCATCCCACCTCCTTCCTCTGGTTGCCTGCCATCCACGTCCTCCCCCGGACGTGACAGCGCCGTGACATTCGGCGGCCTTTGGTGGCAGCGAGCTGCCCCCTCGGCGGCTCTTGTCGCTCGCCGCGTGGCAGGCGGCGCCGCCACTTCGGCTTCCTCCTGGCCCCTCGGCATCTTGGAGGCCGGGGGGGTCTGTGATGGATGGACCTCGGGGGCGTCCTCCCTGTGACAGTGCGCAAAAAGGGGGTTGAATATATAAGAATGAAGGAGAGTGGAGGCACTGTGGGGGTCTTGTTGGGTCAAGACTGCAATGTCCCCCCCTTTGCCTTGACCCATAGTTCAGATTATTATTATTATTATTATTATTATTATTATTATTATTATCAATTGCAAGATGTGATAGCATGATTGGATCATTTTTTTGTTATTAGTGAGGACTCAATTTTATATAGACATTTGCCTGAGCACAAAAACAGGAAAACATTGTTTTAGGTTTTTTTCGCCAACTTTTCAGTCACAGGCCAAGTTTTTCTGTGAGTGAGCAGCGGCAGCCACACGCACCAACATTTACTCAACCCAGAAGTAACTCAAATAGATTGTCAGCTAGCTAATATATATATATATATATATATATATATATATATATATATATATATATATATATATATATATATATATATATATATATATATATATATATATATATATATATATATATTTTTTTATTTTTATATATTTTTTTTCCGCCAAAATGTCCAAAATACAATGCATATTGGTTCATTTTTTTTTTTTTTTTTTCGAGGACACTTTTCAGTCATGAATTTTTTTGTGCGGGTGAGCAGCGGCAGCCATTCGCGCTAGCGTTCACTCTACCCGGAATAGATAGCCAGCTAGACAGCTATATAACTAATAGATAGCCAGCTAAATAGTGAGCTAGCTAGATAGCTAACTAATAGATAGCCAGCCAGATAGCTAATAGAAAGCAAATAGATAGCCGGCTAGGTAGCTAGCTAGACAGCCAGCTAGGTCATTATAGTTGAAGGTATTGCATAGCGACTTTATTGACTCAGATGTGCAAAAGAAGAGCAAGAAAGAGAGGAAAAAATAATTTGTACGAATATTGTACACATTTGTAATATACGTATATTGTACCAAAAAATGTAGTACAATTTGCCAATCTCCAGGCAGCTATGTTCTTATTCTTAGGTGGTATTTGTTTGTTCTTAAACATTTGCGGACGACTTTGGCTGTGTAAAACTTTGCAAACGCCGAGTTCTCTGACGTTATGTTGCGTTACGCGAACCAACCCCTACCTGTTGTGTATCCTGCTGCTCAATATGGACGCCATCTGTGTTTTATTTACTTGGATCTTAATCACCAAATGTGATTTAATTTATCCGCCTCGGGGGTTATGTGTGGGGGGGGCTTTCATAGTAACAACTTCAGCCCGTATTGAGCAAAAGCAAAGTTCCTTTGTGTCCTTAAAGGACAACCGACGTCTCCGGACAAGTTGTGTCCATAATTTGTAAAATGGCTTCAAATGACTTCTACTGAGCGCATTTTACAAAGATTCCACCGCATGTAGCTATATTTTACGTTTTAAGACTCGCACTGTATATTCAGAAAGTCTTGTTTTTGAGTTGGTGCCGAGTCTATATGTGACGTCACTGAAGGAACGCCCCTGACCGAAAAAAGGACACATTGTAGCAGTCCTTCCATCACGTCAATGCATTTCGCTGTACTTGTTTGGTCTGAAAACTTCGTGTTGCACCAAAAAGAGGCAGAAGAGGGCGACAAAGCTCCGTGTAAGGAATTAATCAGCCTGTGGAAACGGGCTGATTAATTCCTTTGTCGCCATTTTCTGCCTTTTTTGGGTGCGACATTTCCCACCCCTGTTGCCTCAAAATGGCACGGAATAAATTCTTTAATCGATTGCAAACATGTATGCTTTCCTCTTCAGAACTATTTGAATCATATTCATAACTGAATGAGTAACAAGAAAGCATATTATCCGAATCTGAAGCCATTGTTTTGATTCTCCAGCAAGGCAAGACGTCTTGGGGTGACGCCACGAACATGGGGGCGGGACCTTCTGAAACTGGCCACTTCCGGTTTCATTTTTTTTTCTCGCAGATTTTGGACACTTTAAGTCATTTTTATTGGTGTATTGCATTTGACTAAAAATATCAGCCTGCGTGTTTTGGGTATTTTAGATGCTATAAAACGTTTTTCTGATGTCAGTTAGGAAACAAAAAAGTGATGTCGGTTGTCCTTTAAAGGCAGTGTTATGTGTTTGTAAACACATACACACACACACAAAGATCAAATGCTTCCGCGTCAATGTTTGGACTAATGACGCTTTTCTCCATCTGGCCCTTCCCGCCTCTCGCTTCCTTACGCCGCTCTTTTCATGTCAGCCTGCAGGCTCCCGGGGGCTTGTTGCGGGCCACAGAGCTGCAGTTGAAGCTCCGCCAATCTGCAGCGCAGCTCCTCCTTCCTGGAGATCTGAGAAGGAGACGGCGAGAAATTGGCTAGAAACCAATCCGGCGCGTCCACAGGTTGTTTGTCGGCGCCGCTCATCTATTCTGCACCGCTTATTCATGTATTTTTTTATAATAATAATAATACATTTCATTTATAAGCGCCTTTCACAGTTCTCAAGGTCACTTTACAGTCACAGGATACGTTTTTCTGTAGGTGAGCAGTAGCAACCACACGCGCCAGGGTTCACTCCCAAAAGCCGAAAGTGACTCAAATAGATAGAAAGCTAGCTTTCTAGCTAATAGATAGCTAATAGCTAGATAGCTAGCCAGCTGGATATCAGATAGGTAGGGGTAGGTCAATAGGTAGGTAGGGAGATAGATAGATAGATAGATAGATAGATAGATAGATAGATAGATAGATAGATAGATAGATAGATAGATAGTGAGCTGAGATATCACTGTATATATTTTTATAGATTGCAATAATCTGCCATTTTCGTGTATAATTGAGTCTGTATACAGAGTTGGCTTAGCCTGCATAACTTGTGTATAAGTATGTTGTTAAATACTTTTTGCGAGCGTGTGAAATAACGTTCCGAAGCCAAATTCAAGAACATCATGTGGAAAAAGTAAGGCACCGTGAATATTTGCATTCCGACGAATAAAAAAAAAAAAAAACAAGCGATATTTCGTATTATCGATGTCCTCAACGCAAGTAGAAAACGAACAATAAAAACGTCCTCGTCTACCTTGAATCTTTCCTCTTGGTTGAGATTGATTTTTATCTCCAGATTCTCAATCTGCCTCAATTTCTTCAGCAGCTTCCTCACTTCCCCCATTTGGCCCTCAAACTCCCTCTGCTTGGATGACTAACACGCGGATTCTCAAAGTAGAATCGCTCGTTCAAGGGCTAGGGAGGGAAAAGGAAGAAAAACGCGTAAATTGGTCATTAAAACGATGCAAAAATGATTTGAGCGGAGATCTGGGAATGAAGAACTTTGGGCAAACGTGTCGCCGGATGTTGACACCGAAGACGTGTCGATCTGCTCCCACAGCGACACCACGTGGACAGATATGGAAAGACGTGGTGGTCTATTGTGATATAGTAATTCGTCCAAAATGTCTATTTTTGGGGGTAATTTATTCAACAATTGATTTATATGTTTATGTACTAAAAATAAACGTCATATATGAAACTTTAAAAACAACTTGAGCGGTATACAAAGTTTTGTTCATCAAGTAAAAATCAGACGTATAAAAAGAGAGGGTTAAAACAATAAATTAATAATAAAACAGTCAACATTAAAACAATCCAGAATATCATTCCAAATTTATATTGCATTGTACATTTATATAAAATCAACCTTTTTTTTTTTCATTTCTGTGATGTATATGCATCCCTACATTGTGTACAATGACCAAAATCTAATTGTTTTATGTTTAACATTACATTTTTAAAGTAATCACTTAAAATGATTAATCATACACGTTTTATGCTAATACGTATGTTTTAGATCTCCATCTACTAATGACCAAAAACTATAATTATAATAAGTATTAGCATTAGTATTAGTATGAGTATTATTAGCTATTATTATATATTATTATTATTAATCATTTTATTTATGGTTTTATTGTTCTGTGTATTGTTCTTAGGTAGGTGTTCATAAAGGCGCTTGTAAATTACGTGTATTATTATTATTATTATTATTATTATTATTATTGTGAGCACAACGATTTGCCCACCCTTTGCCTACAATCGCGATTCACCCACTCTCCCTGTCCATGTTCTCAAATAAAACTGCACACATTCATTTTTTTAATGATTACACGAAGAAAACACCACGGTAGCTTAACATTACATTCACATAAATAAAAAAAATACATTTTATAAATAAAAAAATGCAACGAGCGCCACAAAGAAAATGGATAAATAATCTCTAAATATATAAATTTGCAATTTTATTCAATTTTCATTGAAATAAAGCGGCGCCATTTCCGGACGTGACGTCATCGCGTCCACTACCTTTTGTCTGACGAGCTCATCCGGAGGAAGTGAAGCGCCATCTGAGGCGACCCCATCCGAGGAAGAAAAAAATCTTGGAGGGGGAAAAAAAAAGGAATTTGTTGTTTTTTTTTTAAATAATACACACGTGGGAGTTGTGTCCGATTTGACGCCTACGAACGATCTTCGGGGTGGGGGCGGGGGGGGCCCGATTGGACGGTGCAATCGGGTAAAAGAAGCTTCTCTTGATCATGCTGTGCGATTGCTTGCTACATTTGCATGACTCGGCAAGAGGAAGTATGTGTACGTGCGCCCGCGCGTCTTCGTGGACGCGCTTGTTTTTTTCTCTTTTTTTTTATCATCCCCTTCTTTTATTTTTTGCTCTTTATTTATTGCCCTTACGTTGACACCGTCGCCATTTTTCATTGCTAACATGCTAACCCGAACACGTCGGGCCCGATTAGATAACCTCAATTAAAACGCTACTTTAATATTTGGTCCGGAATGCACTGTTGTCATTTTAAAAATGTAATTGGAATTTTGTGCGAATAGCATTTTAAAACGAGCGCAGTTAAAGGCACTTAGCATGTTTACAGTCACTTTCGTCCACACGTTTTTAATAGGCTAAAAATAATCTCCATTCTGAACATTTAATTGGTTTGACGTTACCGACTGCGGCTATTCGACACATTGCGCGAGTTTTTCATAATAATAATAATAATAATAATGCATTTTATTTTCACACACTTTACAGTCTCACACAATTCTTAAAAAACATACAATAATAAATAAAACACAATTATAAATAGAAACAAAAGAGAAAGCTACACAGAAAATGCGATTTTAAATAGGTGGGTTTTGAGATGGGATTTGAAGGTAACTATTTACATGATCGGTGTGTGATTACTAAACGACGCACGATTGTGCTTTTAAAACACGATCAAAATTAAAATTGTCTAATTTGCTGATGATGAACGTTGAATTGTGGTTTGTTTTGAACTGGACTTTTACTGTTTTAAAAATGTGTCCCACACTTCTTTTTTCATTTTTTTGTTCCATTTGGTCACTTTGTGCCTTTTATCTTTTGGTGCGCCTGGACAGAAATCTCAATGTTGTCTATTCGATGACAAATGACAGTAGCGATTTTTAGATCAGAGGTTTAGGGGCAGGAGGTTAATGGCCTGGCAAGATCAATAATTTCCTTCCTATTTTTCTGGAAATACTCTGATGTACAATCTGATAAAGGCTGTTTAAACGTTAAGCCACCAGCAAAGAGGAATGGATTGGATTTATAGCCCAAACATATTGGCCCAACTAAATTATGAGGAATGACAGCTCACTTACGGTTGCATGGTTATTAAAATGTGCATTTAAAAATACAACCCCAAATATGTAAATCACAAGAAATCAAAGAGTCATGGGCGAGGTAGCTTACAAAAGCTGTCAAATGTCACAAAGTGACACCTGAAACCAAACAGATGAAATAAATAAAGTGTCAAGTGACTTTTGGGACATATTTTATAGCGGTAGCCATTTTTATTTTGTTTATGTCACAGTAAACGTGTCTCAATCATATCAATACGTTCATATTTTTTTGGTCACATGACCGGATTTTTTTTCTGCAGCGTGATGATGTCACAAATGTGGCCATTTTCAACCTGATCAAAATATTATTGTTGTCTTGCAGGAATAATGGAAGATTCTCATTTTAACTCCTATTTCTGGTCTCCAATCCCCACTGTGCCTGGACAGGTAGGACACATTGATTCCACTGGGAAAATATTAAACCTGATGAAACCGGATATTTTTTTGTACAAAAAAGTGGTGTCAAAAGTGTCATTCTGAAAGCTTTTGTTGAAGAAATTAGTGCAAATCATATGAACTTATTTTCACTGTTCAAATATCGCCGTGTTTGTCTGCTGTATGAGAAAAGAAAACTGGACATTACATACGTTGTAAATAGCACAGCACATACAGTTACCGTATTTTAAGCCTCTACTGTAGCGCCTTATAATGTCGTGTACCTATATTATATTTAGAATTTTTTTTTCCATTCATTGAAGGTGCGCCTTATATATGGGGAAAAGTTTGAATATACAGCATTCATTGGGGGTGCGCCTTATACTGCACCTTATACACCGAAAAAAAAAAAAAATAATACATTTCATTCACCTTTCAAGCACCTTTCAAAACTCTCAAGGTCACATTACAGTCACAGGATCAGTTTTTCTGTGGGTGAGCAGCCACGCGCGCCTGCGTTCACTCAACCCAGAAGTAACTCAAATAGATAGATAGCTAGCTAACAGAGAGCTAATAGATAGTTAGCTAACTAGCTAGATAGCCATACAGCTAATAAATAGCGAGCTACATAGCTATCTAGCTAGCCAGATAGCTATAAGGCGCACTTACTGTTTTAAAAGTGAAGACAAAATAATGTACTTGTACGATTTATCTTATAAATGAAATGTATTCTTCTGCTTCTTCTTCTTCTGATTATTATTTTTATTATTATTATTATTATTATTATTATTTCAATATGACTTCACATATAAGGCGGAGGGTCATCTTTGGAAAAAAAATCATGGCTTTTGGGTCCACCTGATATACCGGAAAATACGCTACTTGACTAAAGATGATTTGGCAGCCCGGTTGTCTTGATACCCGACCCGAAAATGGCCGTCATATTGTCCTGTTGACTCTTTGCGCCCAGCTGGAGAATGCCGTCTTCCTGAACAAAATGAAAGAACAGCAGGAAAAGAACGCCTCCTTCCCGCCTTCCTCGGCTTCGCACTACCAAACAACGCTACTCACCATCCCCACGCCGGGAGGAAAGACGGATGGCGGCGGGCAACCCCATGGCGCCTCCCACCTACACCCGCCGCACAGCAGCCAGAACATCACCGTGCTGCCCGTCCCTTCCACGGGTATCATGACAGCGGGTGAGTATAAAACGTCTCCCGTACGGAAGAGCATTAGGGCCAGGTTGAAATATATATATTTTTTGAGATGGGGTATTATTTTGAGAAAAAAGTCGCAAATGTGTGAGTTTAAAAGTCCCAAATCTGTGAGTTTAAAACTCGCAAATTTGCAAATTTGTGACTTTAAATCTAGCAAATTTGCAAGTTATAATCTCACAAATTTGTGACTTTAAATCTAGCAAATTTGTGACTTTAAATCTAGCAAATTTGCGAGTTATAATCGAGCAAATTCGTGACTTTAAAGCTACCAAATTTGTGTCTTTAAATCTAGCAAATTTGCGAGTTTAAATCTAGCAAATTTGTGACTTTAAATCTAGCAAATTTGCGAGTTATAATCTCGCAAATATGTGACTTTAAATCTAGCAAATTTGTTACTTTAAATCTAGCAAATTTGCAAATTATAATCTCACAAATTTGTGACTTTAAATCTGGCAAATTTGTGACTTTAAATCTCGCAAATTTGCGAGTTGTAATCTAGCAAATTCGTGACTTTAAATCTAGCAAATTTGTGTCATTAAATCTATCAAATTTGCAAATTATAATCTCACAAATTTGTGGTTTTAAATCTTGCAAATTCGTGACTTTAAATCTATCAAATTTGCGAGTTATAATCTTGCAAATTTGTGACTTTAAATCTAGCAAATTTGCGAGTTATAATCTCGCAAATATGTGACTTTAAATCTAGCAAATTTGTGACTTTAAATCTAGCAAATTTGTGTCATTAAATCTATCAAATTTGCAAATTATAATCTCACAAATTTGTGGTTTTAAATCTTGCAAATTCGTGACTTTAAATCTATCAAATTTGCGAGTTATAATCTCGCAAATTTGTGACTTTAAATCTCGCAAATTTGCGAGTTATAATCTCGCAAATATGTGACTTTAAATCTAGCAAATTTGTGACTTTAAATCTCGCAAATTTGCGAGTTATAATCTAGCAAATTTGCGAGTTTGAATCTAGCAAATTTGTGACTTTAAATCTCGCAAATTTGTGACTTTAAATCTATCAAATTTGTGGCTTTGAATTTAGCAAATTTGTGACTTTTTTCTCAGAATAATACCCCATCTCTAAAAAATGTATATATTTCAACCTGGCCCTATTGCTCTTCCGTACTCCCGAGCAACAATTCTTAAAAATGTTCTTGTCTTTTTGCATGCTCACGCTCTATAGCGGGATTGGTCATCACCACCCCCCAAGGAACCTTGGTGTCACCCACGTCCTCTCAGTCTTTTGTGTCTACGCACCCGACCACCACCATGATCGTCTCCGCCGTTCATTCGCAAGGTGAACATGCGCCATGAAATTTGTTCAGTGACATCGGCCAATTAAAAAAAAAAAAATCTAAAAAAAAATGTTGCGCAACAATGACTTGATGTGTCACTCAAGCTAATTTACCGTATTCTTTGCACTATAAGGCACACCTACAGGAAAATATTTTTTTCGAAAGCTGACTATGCGCCTGATAATGCGGTGCACCTTATGTATAGAAAACGTTTTAAAATATGTAATTCATTAAAGGTACATCTTATAATGCGGTGCACTTTATGCATTAAAAAGGTTTTGAAATACAGTAAAGTCTCGTTATATCGATATCGGATATATCGATAGTCCCGGTTATATCGATACTATTTCTATGCACGTACGGAGAAAATTACATGCAAACAGGGTCTGATATATCGATAGTCCCGGTTATATCGATATTTTTTCGGCCTCCCTTGAATATCGATATAACGAGACTTTACTGTATGTCATTTGTTGAAGGTCCGCCTTATATTGCCGAAAATACGGTAAATAAAAACAGTGTGACCTTAACTCATTGACTGCCAGATGATGTGCAAAAAAGATGTCCACTCCAGTGCCAGGGTTTTTGGCATTGTCACTCAAATTGCAGGACACACAGAAAATTGAGTTTTAGGACGACATAAACATTCAATGCAGTGTAAGAAACCTTTGATTCTTTTCTTTCATCACAAAAAAAGAGTACGTAATATGGGTCTGGAGTTATTTGAGCTTGAAATGGGGGCTGCTGTTAGAAAGTAGAAAATTATTTTTTATGGGGACCTGGGAACGGATTATTCTCATTTTAATGGTTTCCTATGGGAAATTAATTTTTGAGATACACACTTTTTGCCTTATGCACTCTGTCTGGGAACCAATTAAGTTCGTAAGCCAAGGTCCCACTGTACATACATATTGATTTATATAGCGCTTTAACAACAGCGGAAGCTGTAACAAAGCGCTAACATGGACAAAAAGCAAATGCTGCCCCCTTGTGGACGTGAAAAATCATTGCAAGAGGTCTGACCAGTGCTTTATCGGCACCCCTGCGCAAGAAAAAAACAAAACCCGAACAAATTTATGAGTTAAAAATACTCCATTTTGTTTAATTCTTCCAAAGACAAAAAAGAAGATGGCACCCCCCACGTGGTGGTGATGCCGGCGCCGTCCAAGCGAGGCCGCAAAAAGAAGAGCATGATGGGACCGGGCAATGAAACGGTCATATTGGCTCAGCTCAACGCTGGCGGGCAGGTGAGATATTGACCGGCAAATGCTACAAAATAAACAAATAAAAATGAATGAGTGCAAAAATATTCTGACCATTGTTTTCCATTGTAATCATAATTGTGTCACTTTTTGTCATTAAAAAAAAATGACAATTTAATTTTTTCTCATACTAATTTTAGACTTACATGACAGGACAAAAGGCCACAAAGGAAGCGAAATAAATAATATTATGCAAATTCCGTTATGGAATGTTGTCATTTTAGGAGATTTTTTTTTTTAGTCATGTTTCCGCCTCCCACCACTGACTATAATTCCTTGCAGTTTTTTGAGTAATAATAATAATAATAATAATAATAATAATACATTTTATTTGCAAGCACCTTTCAAAACTCTCAAGGACACTTTACAGCACAGGTGTCAAAGTCAAGGCCCGCGGGCCAAATCCGGCCCGCCACATCATTTTTTTTCGGCCCGCGAAAGCAAATCAAACTTGTTAAATTCCATAATGATTGCTAAAATCTGAGCCGAAATTTCATATTTTTGGATGTCAACCACAATAAAAGTCATTATTCTTGACTTGAGATTTGAAAACGAGTTATTCATTAATTTGCTGTGTGCTCTATATGTAATATTTTAAAGGATTTAAACATTCTAATGGCTTCCCCAAATTCATAACGGCCCTCGAGAGGAAACCAGAACTACAATGTGGCCCGCGGCAAAAAAAAAAAACTTTGACACCCCTGCTTTACAGTCACTGACTTTTTTTGTGTTTTTCCAAAAACGTCATGACATCACAACTTGATTGATTGATGTATTGATTTTTGTCCCCCCCTTGTGCAGGTGACCTCCTTGCATCATCATCATCATCACACCCGAGATCCATACGACATATCCAATGAGGACGACGAGCCCGGGTTGAAAGACGGCACGAAAACCTACAGGTACGCACGTGTCTCCAACGCACGTCCGTCGGCCTCCGTCGGCGTCCGTCGGCGTCCGTCGGCGTCCGTCGCATGTCAGCCGGACACGCCCACTTGGCTTGCTGTGTTTTCAGTGGCATTTGTGGCTACGCCGTCTGCTCGCCTTCAACTGTCCGGCATGCACATTGACTTTTTGATTTAGTTGTATTATTTTTTTTTTTTTTCCAATACCGACACGCCTTTCCTCTTCTTCTGCTTTCACTGATCTCTCCCTCGACATTTTTTACCCCCCCCCCCCCCTCTTCTTCCTCCCCATGTGTCGTTTGATCACCCCCCCGTGATTCACGTCTGCGATTGGCCAATCGGGTCCTTTCTCCTTTGCTTCGCTGTCTCGTGGTTGTCTTGCCCCCGATCACCTCCCCCCCTTGCCCATCCCCCCCCATCCCCCATCTCTTTGTCTCTCCCGCCTACGTAGGTGCCGGATGTGCGCGGCGACCTTCTTCAGTAAGTCTGACATGCAGATCCACTCCAAGTCGCACACAGAGGCCAAACCTCACAAGTGTCCGCACTGCGCCAAGTCGTTCGCCAACTCCAGCTACCTGGCGCAGCACATCCGCATCCACAGCGGGGCCAAGCCTTACACCTGCTCCTACTGCCAGAAATCATTCAGGCAACTCAGTCACTTACAGCAGCACTCACGGTAGTACTGCGGACGACACCCACCCCCCGCCCCCCATCACTCCCCAACCCGCCTTCTCGACCCCCCCCCCCCACCACCACCATCTCCAACCCCCTCTTCCGTGACAAGGCATGCATATCGTACATATCACAGGGCCATTTGAATGTTGGCTTGCATGGCAAAGACTCTCCACTCAAAAAGCCCCCCCCCCAGCCATTTTTTAAAATGATAGACGGCCATTTGTGCTGGGTTTTGAATCCCTCCCTTTTCGTTTATTATTACAGTGACACCTCAACTTACGAACTTAACTGATTCCCAGACAGAGTGTGTAAGGTGAAAAGTGTGTATCGCAAAAAAAAAATTCCCATAGGAAACCATTAAAATGGGAATAATCCGTTCCCGGGTTTCCATAAAATGTACTTTTCAACTAAATAAGCCTTAAAACTAAACACAACATACCTTATTCTATGTATAATAAATGTGCTATTGTATTGCAATGAAAGAAATACACTGCATTGTATCATAAAGTCACTTCATTTACATTTGTGATGGTCATTTATGGCTTGATGGAATAGCGTTGGCACAAGCTGGAGCTCCGCCCCCTTACTTTTCACAAATTAAAAAAAAAACAAACATTTCTTTACGGTCTTTTGTCTCGATTTGGGACATTGGCAAAGCTCGAGAGGGTTCGTATTTGCCACCAAAAAAAAAACAACATAATAATACAATTGAATGTTGCAAAACAAGCCGCTCGTCAAGATTAGATGCTAATTGACTGTATTAACGTCAAAGTGAAACATAACTGAGCTGTACTCCGAAATGTATCACGATCCGTCACACATTTTGTGGAATTCAACGTTGTAATTTCCGCCCCCTAAAATAATCCGAACGCATCAATAATTGAATTGCCCCTCCCCTCTTTACCTTTTGTTGTCACATGACCATTTCCACTCAATCCATTTCCAATTGCTCCTTAATCTCGTCACGGATGTCATTGTCAGCACTTTGGTCTCCTTTTTTACTATTTGTTGACACCCGACCGCATGTTCTTCCCTCCTTCTCTGGCTGCGCTTCCCCCCTGCATAACTATTTTCACCTTTTTCAAATATTAATACTTGTTGCCTGTGTGAAATAATCGGCCCGTTGCCAGCAAGCTATTTGCACGAGCCCGGTCATGCATGCGCATTTTTCAACATGTGCTTTGTGAAGCTATGTACACACACTGGCGGCGAGTATCTAGCTAGCTAGTTAGCTAGCTAGCTCGCCATTTATCTCAATATCTCGTTATCTATCTAGTTATCTATCTAGTTATCCATCTATTTAGCTATCTATCAATTTAGCTATCTAGCTATCTATCTATTGAGCTAGCTAGCTAGCCAGCTAACTAGCTATATACCTACCTATCTATTTAGCTATCTATCTAGTTATCAATTTAGGTATCTAGTTATCTATATATTTAGCTAGCCAGCTACCCAGCTATCGAGCTATTTATCTAGTTATCTATCTGTTTAGCTATCTAACTAGCTAGACAGCTATCCGGCTATCTAGCTAGCTATCGAGCTCTTTATCTAGTTATCTATCTGTTTAGCTATCTAACTAGCTAGATAGCTATCTGGCTATCTATCAAGCTATCTGGCTATCTATCTAGTTATCAATCTATTTAGCTAACTAGCTAGCTATCTACTTAGCTATCGATCTAGTTATCTATCTATTTAGCTGTCTAGCTAGATAGATAGGTGTCTAGCTAGCCAGCTGTCTAGCTATCTATCTATCTAGTTATCTATCTATTTAGCTATCTATCTCGTTATCTATCTATTCAGCTATCTAGTTAGCTAGCTAGATACCTATCTAACTCGCTAGCTACCTAGCTAGCTAGTTAGCCAGCTATCTATCATCTGTCTATCTAGTTACTATATATTAAGCTATCTATCTAACTTGCTAGATAGCTAGCTAGCCAGCTCTATAGCTATCTATCTAGCTATCTAGTTGTATATCTATCTACCTAGCTAAGTAGCTATCTAGCTAGCTATTTAACTATTTTGTTTAATTCATTAATATACCATTGTTAGTATTAATATGTTTCTAATGTATTCATGTCGTTTATTGTTTTTGTTTTCATCCATAATTTCAAAAAATAAAAATGGTTTGTTGAAATTGGGATCAACCCGGAGTTCAAAATCGAAAATAACGTTGATGAATAGACATCGTTGCATTTTCTTTCTAACCGGATGTCAATTTAAGGCAAATATTTGATGATTTTTTTTCTTTTTTTACATTGTTTAATATTGAATCTTTGTACAAAATTGGATTTCATCTCCGGTTAGAAGTGTTTTCAGAATCGACCACGGCACATGGGAAAATATTTAGAAAAGCTGAAACGAACCCCCCCCCCCCAAAAAAAATAAATCTGTTGTTTTATATATTTTTTTAATTTTAGCCCACATGTTATGGAATTTGACTTATAATAAAAATAACTGTGCTGTCATCCCTTTTCCCCCACCCCTTTCTCCGCAGCAACCACACAGAGTCGAAACCTCACAAGTGTCCCCATTGCACCAAGTCGTTCGCCAACTCCAGCTACCTTGCGCAGCACATGCGCATCCACACGGGCGTCAAACCCTACATGTGTTCCTATTGCCAGAAATCATTCAGGCAGCTCAGTCACTTACAGCAGCACAACAGGTACAAAAAAAAATTAAAAAAACAAGTTACGGGGGTAAAAGGGGTGCACTTTAGCTCCGTACACTCGCTCAATTACCGCTGGTGTGCTTTTCAATCAGGATCCATACCGGAGATCGGCCGTACAGGTGTTCGCATCCTGGCTGTGAGAAATCCTTCACGCAGCTCTCCAATTTACAGGTGAGCGTGGGATGGGAGTTTTGGGGTTCGGGGCTTTCCTTCATTATTGGCTGAAAACTCACCTAATCGCTGGGTGTGCTTCGGCCAAAGCCCTGACACATAAATGCGCCGCCGTTGACTTATGCTCTTTTTGTTGAAAATGTTATACTAATTAATAATGTAATATTTTTCAATTAAGAAAAAGTAATTTATTGGGGTCAACTTGCTTATCAACACAATAAAAAAATATATATATATATATATATATATATATATATATATATATATATATATATATATATATATATATATATATATATATATATATATATATATACAGTGAGACCTCAACTTACTAACTTAATTGGTTCCCAGACAGAGTGTGTAAGGCGAAAAGTGTGTATCTCAAAAAAAAAATTCCCATAGGAAACCATTGAAATGGGAATAATCCGTTCCCGGGTTTCCATAAAATATACTTTTCAACTAAATAAGCCTTACAACTACACACAACATACCTTATTCTATGTATAATAAATGTGCTATTGTATTTTAATGAAAGAAATACGCTTCATTGTATCATAAAGTCACTTTATTTACATTTGTGATGGTCATTTATGGCTTGATGGAATGGCGTTGGAGGTCGAAGGTCAAAGGAAATTGCTGTTTGGAAAGAGAGGCGTATTACATGACGAATGTAATTAAAGAAATAAACTGTGCTGTAAAATAAAGTTTTATTGACCTTTTTGATGGTCGTTGATGGCTTATGGAAGGAGAGTCACCTTCCATAAGGACTGTTGGTAACTTAACCTCTGGTGCTGTTCGGTCGTGTGCTTCTGCCGAAGATCACTCCGCAAGCCGTGGTGGGTGTGTATTATGAAAATAGTGCTTATTATAAGGTTTAATTTTCAGAAATTTGACGTTTGTAAGACAAAAAGTTTGTAAGTTGAGGTCTCACTGTATATACACATTCATTCTCATTTATTATTATTATTAGTATTTTTTGGAGAAAAGAAATAAACTGTGCTGTAAAATAAAGTTTTATTGACCTTTTTGATGGTCGTTGATGGCTTATGGAAGGAGAGTCACCTTCCATAAGGACTGTTGGTAACTTAACCTCTGGTGCTGTTCGGTCGTGTGCTTCTGCCGAAGATCACTCCGCAAGCCGTGGTGGGTGTGTATTATGAAAATAGTGCTTATTATAAGGTTTAATTTTCAGAAATTTGACGTTTGTAAGACAAAAAGTTTGTAAGTTGAGGTCTCACTGTATATACATTCATTCTCTTGTTTTTTTTTTTTTTTAGTTATTTATTAAATAATTTAAAAATACTGCGTGTTTTTGGGTATTTTAGATGCTATAAAACGTTTTTCTGGTGTCAGTTAAGAAACAAAAAAGTGACGTCGGTTGTCCTTTAATAATTTTTTTCTTGATTACTTTGTGGATTGTCAACGTGGCTCCCCCATGCACAAATCAGTTTCGAAGTGTGGTTTTTAATTTATTTTCTTTCCGAAATATTTCGCTTGAACCACGCTTTACAAATCCACCTTTGTCTATGTTCCAAAACATCTCACTGTGTGTGTTTTTTTTTTTAACCCCCTCCCCCAACAACCCCCTCCACCCCCCCCCACCGATCCCAATAAAGTCCCATCGACGTCAGCACACCAAAGACAAACCTTACAAGTGCTCCAACTGCAACAAAGGCTACGTTGACTCTGCCAGCCTGGAGGTGCACATGTCCAAACACACGGTCAGGCACGCCCGGATCTACTCGTGCGGCCTCTGCAACCGCTCGTACACTTCAGTAAGACCGATATGCATTTGTGAAGACCGTCCCCAGTGGCGCCGGCCGGCCGCCGGCTACGTTTCGCCGTATAGTCACATGTCCGCTATCTCCCCTCTACCTTCACCCCAGGAGACGTATCTCGTGAAACACATGGAGAAACACGGCCAAGAGCAGTCGAACGCTTCGGACGCCGTGGCGGCGCAGCAGAGCCAAAGCCAGGCGGCTCGCGCTCAGTCCGCCGCCAGGGGGACTTCGGAAGGCGGCGCCGGCCGAGGCGGGTACGGACAACCCGACGCCATTCCTTGTCCCTTTGACCTACACCAGTACAAGACGGTGTCGGCGGGGGACATCCAGTACAAACCCGTGGGCGTGTCGGACATCCCCTCCCACAAGGATCACTGCCTGACTGTGTCGTCTTCCGGTATCCAAGTGGAGCATCTTAACTCGTAAAAGACGGTACGAGGAAGAAAAACAACAACAACAAAAAAAAAACGCTGAGGACATCAAAGCAATACGAACGGGAACTTTTGGAATTGTGCCTGGGAATGTTTTTTTTTCACCCCCCCCCCCCCCCCCACTTCACCAACAAGACAAGTGGGATTTATTTGACTCAGAGTGTCCTCACGGAGGGAAAATGCGTACGGAAAGCTGCCGTGAAAAGATTTACAGTCCATCACAGTGATGGTTTAAAAAAAAAAAAAAAAAAAAAGAAGAAGAAGAAGCGGTAGAGTGCCTGTCTTTTGTGTCTTTTTTTTTTTTAGCACCTTCTGCTCTTCCGGACAAACGCGTTGCGTGGGTCATAAGCATGTTATGCTTTGGAGACTATTGTGAAATGACTTTTTAACATCAGTGTTATTCACTTGAAATGCGCGGCATACTTTTCATGTTAAAGGACAACCGACGTCGCCGGACAAGTTGTGTCCATAATTTGGAAAATGGCTTCAAATGACTTCTACTGAGCGTATTTTACAAATATTCCACCGCATATAGCTATATTTTACCTTTTAAGACTCGCGCTGAATATTCCGGAAGTCTTGTTTTTGAGTTGGTGACGAGTCCGTACGTGACGTCACTGAAGGAACGCCCCTGACCGAAAAAAAGACACATTGTAGCAGTCCTTCCATCACGTCAATGCATTTTGCTGTACTTGTTTGGTCTGAAAACTTCGTGTTGCACCAAAAAGAGGCGGAAGAGGGCGACAAAGCTCCGTGTAAGGAATTAATCAGCCTGTGGAAACGGGCTGATTAATTCCTTACACGGCTTTGTCGCAGTTTTCTGCCTTTTTTGGGTGCGACATTTCCCACCCCTGATGCCTCAAAATGACACGGGATAAATTATTTAATTGATTGCAAACATGTATGCTTTCCTCTTCAGAAGTATTTGAATCATATTCATAACTGGATGAGTAACAAGAAAGCATATTCTCCGAATCTGAAGCCATTGTTTTGATTCTCCAGCAAGGCAAGATGTGGGCGGGACCTTCTGAAAATGGCCACTTCCGGTTTCAATTTTTTGCAGTTTCAGCACACTTTAAGTCATTTTTATTGGTGTTTTGCATTTGACTAAAAATATCACGCTGCGTGTTTTGGGTATTTTAGATGCTATAAAACGTTTTTCTGATGTCAGTTAAGAAACAAAAAAGTGATGTCGGTTGTCCTTTAAAGGGAAAAGTCCAAAATAACAATCATGTATAGTGATACCTCGGTTTACGAATGCGTTAGCTAACAAACTTTTCCCCTTACGAACATTAAATTCGCCAGAATATAATATCGTGGCATATGAACTAGTTTTCGGGAAACACACGGAGCGCCACAATGGCTGGCGGACTAGTTTTCGTCGGAAGAACACCAAACCACAAGGTCGAACAGCGCCACTGTGGCTGGCGGACTAGTTTTCCACACCCACTTTCTTTCAGTGCACTCGGTGCATACATGGTTTGTTATCGAGTGCATACTTTTGCTCTTTTTGTGACCGAAAAAGACCCCACCACAGGCTAGTGTTCATCCAAAGAGGACACAAAAGAAAATCATGGTCGAGCAGAAGAAGGAGATCATCGAAAAACACAAACGAAGTGTGCGTTTGTGTGACTTAGCATACTGGGATGCTAAGTCAACCATTGCTACGTGTGGCTAAGGGTGTTTCTATGTTGTCTAAGCAACGATCTCAGGCAATAGAAGAAGTTGAAAATTTTCTGTTGATTTGTATTAACGAAAAGCAGCTAGCAGAGGACAGTGTGAGTGAGGGTATTATCACCGAGAAAGCACGGCAACTTAACTCTGATATCATCAAGAGACAACAACATCAACGACCATCACAAAGGTAAATAAAACGACTTTGTGATACAGTACATTTTATTTCTTGAATTACAATACAATAGCACATTTATTATACATAAAATAAGGTATATTTTGTGTAGTTTTAAGGCTTATTCAGTCAATAATTATCTTTTATGGGGACCTGGAAACAGATTATTCTCATTTTTAATGGTTTCCTGTGGGAAATTAATGTTTGGAAGACACAATTTCCGCCTTACACTTTCTGCGAACCAATTAAGTTTGTTAGCTGAGGTATCACTGTATTTGTAGATACTTCGTATACTACCAGCCGATAAACGTGTGACGTGTATGTATATATAAAAAAATGCAGCACCCAAATGCAGGCTTTGCGGTTTCATCCCGTCATTCTGCTTATTGGTGTGCGACTATCAATGTCTAGCTTTGAAATACTTTCAGAATAATGTTTGTTATACGCAGTTATGGACGCACTTTTTTTTATCAAGAATAATAAAGAAATGTTTGGAACCATTATCACTGGTTTGTTCATGGACATCCATCACATTCGGTTGCTTTGTATGCAAATAAAAAATACTGTCTGAAACAGACTTTGATTTAAAACAAAATCCAGAATTTAATTAAATGTATTTGTGTAAATAATGATCAAATCCCTGGTTTATGCACATACAGTTACGCCATATGAAAAAAAAAAGTCTGAAATGTGCTTGGATAAATTCCAAAACATGCTATTAATGAAAATATTTACATTTTATTACTTTAATTGTTAAAATATGTCATATATACACTTGTATAATTAAATAACATTACATAAATATTAACGCTTTTGAAGTCAACTCAATTGAGTCGTGACGTCAAATGCGTCACATAATCGTCGCGTTCGCCGCAATGGAAAAAGGTGACAAAAACGCATTTTGCATAAAATCTACGACGTCGTAACTGTCAAGTTGAGATGCTGTTACTCTTTTGTTTCAATTTTTTAGGTCCAAAGCAGAGAAATTAATTTATCGTGAAGCAAAAAATAATAATTTCAAAGCACGTGACGCGGCATGATGAAGTGTTTACAAAATGGACAAAACTAATAGACCCTATTGTCTGGGGGGATCTCAATCGGTCACGGTTAGAATTTCAGTTATGTTTTGTCGTTGAAATTTTAAAAAGGTGGTGTCAGGGCGTACACATGTGACGTTTTAACTAATGTTTAATAATATAATCAACACACAAGCTAAATTATTTGGATCCCATCTCGTTCGGTTCGTGAACTTCGCGATGGTTTCGCCCGACATTCTCCGCAGTCTGCAGTGAAACATGGCGTCACTGGAAAGTAGCTAGAGTCGAAAAACTTCATCGCTGTAACACATCGCGTGACACCCGAGGACGTAGCGACGACATTTACGAACAAAACTATTACCCATCCGTCGGAGACATGCCCCGGAAAAAGCCATTTAGCAACAAGCAAAAGAAGAAGCAGCTGCAAGTGAAACGGGAAAGAAGACGAGGTAAAAAAATGTCATGAAGCGTTACCCTTTTAGCATTAGCTTTTAGCTACTTAAAGTTTTGGGAAATGCTACACGCTGTTATCGTCATCGTGGTGGCACGTTACGTCAAGCTAATTATTAGCGTGTTATAAGAAATGATATATAATAATATACTCACCGAAAGAATTAGTGGTCTTAACTTCCTTTAAAATTTTGTCAAGTGTGAGAAAGTGATGCTAATTATTCTATGGTTTACACGCCGGTGTTTGTATTATTAATTGATTTATATATCTAACTCGCGTTATTGCAGACTGGCACTTTGTCTAGCACATTTATGTCATTGTGCAATATACGTAATTATATATTATAGGGATTTTTCAATAATAATTCATCACACATTTCTAACACCATATTAAAGTGCATTTAAATAGCTTCCAAATGATGTATAGATTATTGTTCTGTGACAAATAATAAGGAAAGAATGGAATTTTAAATTTTCGAAATATGAGGGGATTTTCTGCCTGTAATTACACAGTTTAAAAAATGACAATCTGTGACCGAGTTCTTTGTTATAGTTGAAACTATCATAACTTTCTAAATTTTTGGCAAATCTTAACGAGTAAGGTACCATTGGAAAGCTTTTGAAATTCTAAACAAGAACAGAAAACATTCAAAATATAAATTAGCAAATATCAACGATCGGATGCTGGCAGATTTTCCTCACAAATCAAAAATGGCTGTCACTGAATACTAGGAAAGAAAATTGCGAGCTCCAGAAATATATATGCTAATGCTTCTTTTAGCTCGAAACATGGCATTTATGGAGAAAAATATATGTTCTACCACTTCTATGAGTTATAAAAATACAACTTACGCACGTTTATAAACTGTAGTGTTAGCAAAAAGAGCGAAAACGTCAATAATTTTTCCCCCCATTTCTCGTCGTATTCGGAAATTTCAAGAACCAGCATGGAGGGAAACGTGTGGAATACATCATCATAAGCTGCATAGCTTGGAAAATTCCCCAAAAAATGATTACGCACTTCACAAAAATGCAATGATATATGACTGCGAGTACAGAGTGCGCTCTGTCTCACTGGACAGAAACAATCGCGGTGGAATATAGCTCACTGTAGCATACCTATATACAGTAAAGTCTCGTTATATCGATATCGGTTATATCGATAGTACCGCTTATTACGATACTATTTCTATGAACGCAAGGAGAAAATTACATGCGCGTAGGGTCGGATATATCGATAGTCCCGGTTATATCGATATTTTTTCCGACTCCCGAGAATATCGATATAACGAGACTTTACTGTATATTATCCACTCCGTCAACGGGTTCATTCAGTGTTTGGCAATTCATTCATGTTTAATAATGTATTATTGTCAAGGATGTTAATAGTTCGTAATAGCTTTCCGATGATTGGATGCAATTTGATATGTTAGCTAAAAACATTATGGTCGACAATTATTTTCAGTGATGTGACAGTGATGCCTTGACATACAAGCGACCCAATTTGAGTTATTTTGTTATTTTTTTTTCCTCATTATATACCAGTTTTATTTTTCAGGGTATCCTCAAACTCAAGTCATTCGGACTTGTATGCAAAAAAAAGTGATAGGTTAATCCCTGGTAGTAACTGACTGACCGGTTTGCCCTTGCAGGTGACACAGGCTCAGGACCAAGTAGCCGCAATGCCAGCATGGAACGCGGAGGAGATCGTCAGTCGGATACGTCCGACAGCGAGACCACCGACATCCGCAGGATAAATCAACAGCCGTCGGGCCGAGAAGGCAGACATGATCCCAATAGGTGACTTTGCCAATGCGCTTAAAGGACAACCGACGTCATTTTTTTGAAAATCAGAAAAATGTTTTATAGCATCTAAAATACCCAAAACACGCCGTATGATATTTTTCGTCAAATGCAAAACACCAATAAAAATGACTTAAAGTGTCTAAAAAGTACTTCAGTTTTAAACCGGAAGTGGCCAGTTTCAGAAGGTCCCGCCCCCTTGTTCGTGGTGTCGCGGCAAGACGTCTGGCCTTGCTGGAGAATTAAAACAATGGCTTCAGATTCAGAGAATTTGCTTTCTTGTTACTCATTCAGTTATGAATATGATTCAAATAGTTCTGAAGAGGAAAGCATACATGTTTGCAATGGATTAAAGAATTTATTCCGTGTCATTTTGAGGCATCAGGGGTGGGAAATGTCGCACCCAAAAAAGGCAGAACATGGCGACAAAGCCGTGTAAGGAATTAATCAGCCCGTTTCCACAGGCTGATTAATTCCTTACATTGAGCTTTGTCGCCCTCTTCTGCCTCTTTTCGGTCCTAAACGACGTTTTCAGACCAAAGTACAGCAAAATGCATTGATGTGATGGAAGGACTGCTACAATGTGTCTTTTTTTATGGTCAGGGGCCGTTCCTTTAGTGACGTCACATACGGACTCGTCACCAACTCAAAAACAAGACTTCCTGAATATTCAGCGCGAGTCTTAAAACGTAAAATATAGCTATATGCGGTGGAATCTTTTTAAAATACGCTCAGTAGAAGTCATTTGAAGCCATTTTACAAAATATGCACACAACTTGTCCGGAGACGTCGGTTGTCCTTTAAAATTCTTATGATTCCTCTCGGGAGGTTTCGTCTTCACTTTGAAAAGGAGAGCAAAGAGGAAGTGGAGAAGCGCAAGAAAATAGCGCGTGAGAAGATCCTGTTGCCCATCTCGGATAAACAATTGGAAATCGGCATCGAGGACATCTACCCGCCAGAGAGAGGTCCCACTCTTTTATGTTCACCACATGACTTTTTTTTTTCAAAATAAAAGCGTGCTTGACATTGTGAAACTGGATGATTCCAGGCTTGGATTTCCCACGACGGCCGCCCTGGAACTACGAGATGAGCCGAGCCGACTTGCTGAGGAAAGAGGAGAAGTCGTACAAGCAGTATTTGGACGACTTGCATTCCAGGAACCCGCCAGGATCCCTCAGCCATTTTGAGCACAACCTGGAGGTAAAACCACCAGCCCAAATGTCTCCCTGGGAATCACAATTGATCATTTTGATGTAATTCCAGAAGGAACCACTAGCCGGCAGTAGTTCCCACTCTGAAATAAACCATCCGGGATTCTAGAAGCAAAGAAAAATGTTGAATATCTTTTTCTCTCCTCTTTTATTTGTGTTTCTGCCAGACTTGGAGGCAGCTGTGGCGAGTTTTGGAGATGTCAGACGTGGTCCTGCTCATCGTGGACATTCGGCACCCAGTAAGTGGCCTGATGTTTCAAAAGTCACGACACCCTGGATATTTTAATTAGTAGTCAAACACAATGGAGTGAGATACCATTGAATTAAAGGACAACCGACACCTCCGGACGAGTTGTGTCCATAATTTGTAAAATGACTTCAAATGACTTCTACTGAGCGTATTTTACAAAGATTCCACCGCATATAATATATACAGTGCAGTGTATTTCTTTCATTACAATACAATAGCACATTTATTATACATAGAATAAGGTATGTTGTGTGTAGTTTCAAGGCTTATTTAGTTGAAAATTATATTTTATGGAGACCAGGGAACGGATTATTCTCATTTTAATGGTTTCCTATGGGAAATTAATTTTTGGGATACACACTTTTCGCCTTACACACTCTGTCTGGGAACCAATTAAGTTCCAATTAAGAAGCCAAGCCCCACTGTAATTATATTATTGTTATATTATATAGAATGTATATTAAAGGACAACCGACGCCTCCGGACAAGTTGTGTCCATAATTTGGAAAATGACTTCAAATGACTTCTACTGAGCGCATTTTACAAAGATTGCACCGCATATAGCTATATTTTACGTTTTAAGACTCGCCCTGAATATTCAGGAAGTCTTGTTTTTGAGTTGGTGACGTGTCCGTACGTGACGTCACTAAAGGACCCCCCTTTATATGTCATGGGGATTGAATGAATTAATAACCGACATACTAAAGCCGCAACTATATGCATGCAAGCAATTTCAAATATCTAGCTAGCTAGCTACTATATCTATCTAGCTAGCAATTTATATCGATCTTTGGCTCTAGGTAGCTAGTTAGCGCTAGATAGAGCTAGCTAGCTCTCTATCTCTGTCTGTCTGTGTATGTCTGTCTAACAAAATAGCTAGATTGCGATCTAGCTATCTTGCTATCTTCCTATCTTGCTATCTATCTATCTATCTATCTATCTATCTATCTATCTATCTATCTATCTATCTATCTATCTATCTATCTATCTATCTATCTATCTATCTATCTATCTATCTATCTATCTATCTACCTAGTTAGCTACCATATCTATCTATCTAGCTATCTCTATCAATCTCTTGCTCTACCTAGCTAGCTCTATCTCATTCGAACTAGCTCGCTCTCTATCTCTGTCTGTCTGTGTATGTCTGTCTTGCTAGCAACTCTATCTCGCTTTAACTAGCTAACTCTCTCTCTTTCTGTCTGTGTGTGTATGTCTGTCTAGCTTGTTAGCTAACTAGCTAACTATATGTAGCTACTATCTATCTGTGTCTCTCTCTCTCTCTTTTTTTTTTAATGGAAAAATGTGAATTTTTGTAATGAGTGTCCATTGATGACGGCATTGCGTGTGCCTTCCCAGGTGCTGCAGTTCCCCCCCGAAGTGTACCACTGCATCACCGGCGAGTTGAAGAAGCACGTGGTGCTGGTACTGAACAAAGTGGACCTTTGTCCACCTCCCCTGGTGATCGCCTGGAAACACTACATGACGTCGCAGTTCCCGCAGCTGCACATCGTCTGCTTCACATCTCACCGAGGGCCGGCTTACAGCACAGGTGCGTGCGCGCGCAAAGTGAAAACGAGCTGCCATTTTAGCAGTACAGTGAAACCTCCGCATACGAATGTTACAGCTCACAAACATTTTGCCTCGCGAACATTACATTTGCAAGCATATCGTCTCGGCGGACACACCAAACCACACAACACCACGGTGACTGGCGGACTAGTTTTTATCACCCACTTTCTTTTAGTGCGGATGTGGCTTGTTATCGAGTGTAGTACTTTTGCTATTATGGGACCGAAAAAGACCCCACCACAGGCTAGTGTTACGCCGAAGAAGACACAAAAGAAAATTACGGTTGAGCAGAAGAAGGAGATCATTGAAAAACACGAACGAGGTGTGCGTTTGTGTGACTTAGCATCCCAGTATGCTAAGTCAACCATTGCTACGTGTGGCTAAGGGTGTTTCTGTGTTGTCTAAGCAACGGTCTCAGGTAATAGAAGAGGTTGAAAAACGTCTGTTGATTTGGATTAACGAAAAGCAGCTAGCAGGGGACAGTGTGAGTGAGGGTGTTATTGCCGAGAAAGCACGGCAACTTCACTCGGATATCATCAAGAAGCAACCTGGAAGTTTGTCATCCATTGACAACTACCATCACAAACGTCAATAAAACAACTTTATTATACAGTACAGTTTATTTCTTTAATTAAAATACGATAGCACATTTATTATACATAAAATAAGGTATATTTTGTGTCGTTTTAAGGCTTATTGAGTAGAAAATTATGTTTTATGGGGACCCGGGAACGGATTGTTCTCATTTCAATGGTTTCTTATGGGAAATAAATGTTAGGAAGACAAACTTTTTGTCTTCCACACACTTTCTGGGAACCAATTATGTTCGTGGGCTGAGGTATCACTGTATTTCCTACCGCCGTTGATGATGTAACGATGGCTTGGCTGTTTGGTGTCTCACAGTCCTCCAGAAAAAGCGCATGAGGCGCAAAGCTGACTGGAGTTACACCGGAGGTCCCACGGAGATCCTGAAAGCCTGTCAAGATATCACCGCCGGAAAAGGTAAACGAATTTTGTTCAACATTGATCCTTTTCGGTGACTGACGTCACCTTCACGCCACGCAGTCGACTTGTCCAGCTGGGAGCAGAAGATCAAGGCCAATGCCGTTGCCGAGCAACAAGATGAGGAAGGGCCGGACGAGGAGGCCCAGTCGGTGCTGGTGGAGCATCAGAGCGATAGCGCCCTGGAGATGAGGAACCCCACGCAGGAGCTCTACAAAGATGGCGTTCTCACACTGGGCTGCATCGGTCAGTTTGTTCAATCTATCTATCTATCTATCTATCTATCTATCTATCTATCTATCTATCTATCTATCTATCTATCTATCTATCTATCTATCTATCTATCTATCTATCTATCTATCTATCTATCTATCTATCTCTCTATCTCTCTATCTCTCTCTCTCTCTCTCTCTCTCTCTCTCTCTCTCTCTCTCTCTCTATCTATCTATCTATCTATCTATCTATCTATATATTTATTTATTTATTCAACTTTTTTCTTTCTTTTCTTTCTTTCTTTTTCTCTTTCTTTCATTCTTTCTTTTTTCTTTATCTTATCTTTGTCTTTTAGTCTCTCTCTCTTTTTTTCTCTTTTGTCTTTCTCTTTTTTTTATTTCTCTATTTTTTCTTTCTCTTTTTTTAATTTTTCCGTTTTTCCTTTCTCTTTTTTTGTTTTTTTTTTTCCTTTCTTTATGTATATGATTTACATATTTTTTCACGTATTTCTTTATTTGTATTTAGTTAGTTATTTTTTTTTATTTTTCTTTCTTTCTTTTTCTTTATTTTTCTTTCTTTATGTATTTATTTTACATATTTATTTGTGCATTTATTTATATATCTATTAAATTTATTTACAGTAAAGTCTCGTTATATCGATATTCAAGGGAGTCCGAGAAAATATCGATATAACCGGGACTATCGATATATCCGACCCTGTTTGCATGTAATTTTCTCCGTGCGTGCATAGAAATAGTATCGATATAACCGGGACTATCGATATATCCGATATCGATATAACGAGACTTTACTGTATTTAGTTTGGATAATTAATTAGCTATTTATTTATTGTTATTTTTTTTATATGTATTTATATTTATATTTATTCATCGATTTAGATAATTCTTTTGCTATTTATTGTTATTTTTTTTGTTTATATGTATTTATATTTACTAGTTAATTTAGATAATTAATTTTCTATTTATTTAATTATTTGTTTATTTAGTTATTTGCAACCCCCCCAAAAAAAATCTAATTTCTTCCTGCTCCAGCCTAACTTTTGGAAATGCTCTACTTTTGGCTAAATCACAGGTGTCAAAGTCAAGGCCCGCGGGCCAAATCCGGCCCGCCACATCATTTTTTTCGGCCCGCGAAAGCAAATCAAACTTGTTAAATTCCATGATGATTGCTAAAACCTGAGCCAAAATGTCATATTTTTGGATGTCAACTGCAATAAAAGTCATTATTCTTGACTTGAGATTTGAAAACGAGTTATTCATTAATTTGTTGTGTACTCTATATGTAATATTTGAAGGGATTTAAACATTCTAATGGGTTCCCCAAATTCATAACGGCCCTCGAGAGGAAACCAGAACTACAATGTGGGGCCCGCGGCAAAAAAGGACTTTGACACCCCTGCTCTAAATGAAGCTTCCCAGCTTACTTTCTCATTGTTCCGCACCAAAAAGAGGACGTAAAAGTGCTGCTTTTGACGAAATGAAGCCACTTGACTCCAACATAGTTGGCGGAGGTTCAAGTGTACTTTTGGTATTATCACAATGATGGTTTGGGCTACATTTTTAAGTGTATTTATTTTTGTATTTGATTTCTTTGCAGTCAAACTCCGAATTTTAGGTAAATACCACAAGTTTCAAATGTCTATTCTCACCCACCTTGAAATGTTTTTGAATTGTCTTGAATTGTCTCAAGATGGCAGCAAAATGTAACTTTTGGATTAAACAGGGCTATGACTTGTTGAAATAGAGCTCCTCCACCTCACTCCAACATAATTCTGTCTAATAGGAAATCCATAACCATCTAAATTCATCCGAGGGGGGTATGAGGGGGTCTGTCCTGTGTTCCCAATATGAAAAAATCCATCCTCTTGACTTCAATATGGCAAAACGAAGACGAACCGTTTTTTTTTTTTGTTTGTTTTAGGCTTCCCGAACGTCGGCAAGTCGTCCGTCATCAACAGCCTGGTGGGCCGCAAGGTGGTGAGCGTGTCGCGGACCCCCGGCCACACCAAATACTTCCAGACCTACTACCTCACCCCCACCGTCAAACTCTGCGACTGCCCCGGTCTCGTCTTCCCCTCCTGTGTGGATAAACAGTTGCAGGTACGAGGCCACGCCCCGTTAAGCCCCTCCCCTCATCGCTGACATTGTTTTGCTTCCTTAGATTCTGGCCGGCATCTACCCGGTGTCGCAGCTGCAGGAACCGTACAGCTCGGTGGGCTATCTTTGCGAGAGGACCCCCTTCCTCTCAGTGCTGAAGCTCAAACACCCTAATTTCGAAGACGTCAACACCCAGCAAGGAGACCAGGTTCCTACTGAGACCCCCTGGACCGCCTGGGATGTTTGCGAGGGTACGTAGCTCTCGTTTTGAGACGGACGTGAACGCCTCCTTTTGAGTCGGAGAGTCGTCACGAATCGACGTTTTCGTTTGTTCGGCAGCGTGGGCCGAGAGGAGAGGCTACAAGACGGCGAAAGCGGCCCGTAACGACGTCTACCGCGCCGCCAACAGCCTCCTGAGGTTAGCCACCGATGGCCGACTTTGCCTCTGCCTGCGACCGCGCGGCTACAACTGCTTGAGAGGTGAGTTTTTATCGCTTTGGACTCAAACATCCAAATAGCATTTTTGTCCTACAAATTTGAGGAAAAATAAAATAAAACAGACGTAGTAGTATTGGGTAGTGTGTGCGCACACATGCTTGCTAAATCCACCTATTTAAAATTGCATTTTCTGTGTAGCTCTATCCCTTGTTTCTATTTATAATTGTATTTTATTTATTGTATTGTATTTATCGTTGTATTTTATTTATTATTGTAGCCATGCTTGTCTGTGACTGTAAAGTGTCCTTGAGAGCTTTGAAAGGCGCTTAAAATAAAATGTATTATTATTATTATTATTATTATTATTATTATTATTATTATTATTATTGCTCCCGACTCCGAAATCTCAGTCATTTTTTTCCTTTATTTTGTTTTGACACTGTTGTAGATTCAATCGCAGCCTGCTTTTAAACCATTCGCTGCCATTCACAAATTTATATTAATGTTTGCCACCTTTTCTCCCTATTTTATTTATTTATTAGTTTTTGTTTTTTTGGGGTCTGTGCCACACTCGGATTTCGAATGATTAAAAAAAATAATAATACTAATAATACATTTCCTTTATAAGCGCCTTTCAAAACCCTCAAGGTCACTTTACAGTCACAGGATAATTTTTTCTGTGGGTGAGCAGCGGCAGCCACATGCCCGGAAGTAACTCAGATAGATTGAAACTAGTTGGCTGGACACATTTTTGCACATGTCTGGCAGTGAATGTGTTATGGGTCCGCCATGTTTTCGGAGTTTACATATTTTTATGCTAGACGCTAAGGTCTCATCACAGAGAGATCCAATACTGCCATTTTCCAAACAGAATGAATGTCCTTTAAAATCCGTCAATAAATCAAATCAATGTTCAATGTCACCTTTCAGAGCATTGGGAAAGCCACACCGACATCCCGGACATCCTGGCGCTGCAAGGACGGACGTCGGAAGAGGACGCCGCGGGCAAGAGGGACGACGAAGACGACGGCGAATCCAGCACGGAACCCGAAGAGGAACGAGACCGAGACGCGGACGACGACGACGACGGCGACGAAGACGCGGCGTCGTACGGACGAAAGGAACACACGGCCGCTAACATGTTTGACGTCCTGCGGGAGAACGAATGTGAGTGAAGGAAAGGATTTTTTTTTTCTGCTTCTACTCCTTCATTCCGGTTTCCTCCTCCCCGATTCTCATTTATTTTGAAAATCCGATGACATATAAACTAGTTCGCCTCGCCGCTGACGACATGGCGCCTGCTACTGCACTTTTGCTGCTCTTCGACAAAGCCACAAGATGGCGGAAGATACTGGGAAAAATAAATAAATCACCTCAACTCGCGTTATTTGCATAATGTATGCGGAATAGTTGGCTGAGCTCAGCGAATCAAATCGAAAGTTCCCACCAAAAAAATAAATAATAAATTTACAGACTCGCGTACCAAATACAGAAAATATTTTTCTATATCCATGCTGGTGCCTCAGCCCTGCTTGTGAAGATTTTTACCGCTGGTGTTAAGAAACTGCGTGTGTGGGTGTTTTCAGAGTGGTAGTGGGAGGGCGGGGGGGTGTACGCACATACAGTGATGCCTTGGTTTGCGAACCCCTTGGCTTACGAACCTTTCGGTTTACGAACGTTAAATTTTATGAAAATTTTACCTTGGCATACGAACTATTTTTCGGGATACACACGGAGCTGCCACAATAAAGAAGGCTACGTTCCTCATCAAGTGTTTAATGCTGATGAAACCGACCACTCCATTCCGTCAAGCCATCAACGACAATCACAAAGGTCAATAAAACGACGTTATTATACCGTACAGTTTATTTCTTTAATTATAATACCATAGCACATTTATTATACATAAAATAAGGTGTATTTTATGTAGTTTTAAAGCACAACCGACATCACTTTTTTGTTTCCTAACTGACATCAGAAAAACGTTTTATAGCATCTAAAATACCCAAAACACGCAATATGATAGTTTTAGTCAAATGCAAAACACCAATAAAAATGACCTAAAGTGTCCAAAATCTGCAAAAAATTGAGCTGCGAATTGGGCATTATCAGAAAATCCCGCCCCCAGTTCGTGACGTCACGCCAAGACGTCTTGCATTGCTGGAGAATCCAAACAATGGTTTCAAATTCTGAGAATATGCTTTCTTGTTACACATCCAGTTATGAATATGATTCAGATATTTCTGAAGAGGAAAGCATACATGTTTGCAATCGATTCAATAATTTATTCCGTGTCATTTTGAGGCATCAGGGGTAGGAAATGTCGCACCCAAGGGAGGCAGAAAATATGAACGGGAAGTATGATATTTTTTGTCAAATGCAAAACACCAATAAATCCCGCCCCCTTGTAGGTGATGTCACGCCAATAAGTCTTGCCTTGCTGCAGAATCAAAACAATGGCTTCAGATTCGGAGAAGATGCTTTCTTGTTACTCATCCAGTTATGAATATGATTCAAATAGTTCTGAAGAGGAAAGCATACATAAAGAATTTATTCCGTGCCATTTTGAGGTATCTGGGGGCGGGAAATGTAGCACCAAAAAGAGGCAGAAGAGGGCGACAAAGCTCCGTGTAAGGAATTAATCAGCCTGTAGAAACGGGCTGATTAACTCCTTACACGGAGCTTTGTCGCCATTTTCTGCCTCTTTTTGGTGCTACACAAAGTTTTCAGACCAAACAAAGTACAACAAAATGCATTGACGTGATGGAAGGACTGCTACAATATGTCCTTTTTTCGGTCAGGGGCGTTCCTTCAGTGACGTACGGTGAGGACTCGTCACCAACTCAAAAACAAGACTTATAGACCGGAATATTCAGCGCAAGTTTTAAGACGTAAAATATAGCTATATGCGGTGGAATCTTTGTCAAATACGCTCAGTAGAAGTCATTTGAAGCCATTTTACAAATTATGGACATAACTTGTCCGGAGTCGTCGGTTGTCCTTGAAGGAAATGTGACCTTTTCTTTTGAAAGTTGAACTTCCTCCACACTTTAACACAACATCATCTCAGCTTGACGTTGGCGTCAAAAGTCTTCTGATAAATTTTCACTCCCCCACCCAGAAAAAAATAATAAATTCATCCCACACGTGGTCCCCAATTGACGCAATCGCGATGCTAAAGGCACAAATTGCTAACCGGGCCCTCGTAAACTGTCAATCACGACGCATGACAGCGTCATTCCGCTCTCGGGAACTCTTAAAAACGCTGGAATCCGAAGTTCTAGCGGTACGTTTTGGGAAAGTATCGCCTTTCCGCATTCTTTTGGTGCGTTTTTTGGATTGCCATGTCGAAAACCTGTAGATTTTTTTAACGACTTGGCTTCACCGTCGTTTTTTTTTTTCATTTTAACGGGGAATAGGCTGTCGCCCGCCGAGCTTCCAACTTTTTTTGCTTTTGGAGAAAAAAAATATTCTTTCATCGCGGCGTGAAGCGGGAGTCACGTCGTCATGGTTTTCGTCATTCTCACCCGACTTTTTCCAGAACAAACAAAAAACTGCAGTTACCAGCGCTTGATGTCATTTTAACGCGACTTTGGCGTCGCCCGGCGCGTATCTTGTTCTTTCCACTTCAGCGTAATCATCATCGCTCTCCTTTCAGTGTGATAAAAGCCATTTTTTTAAAGTGCAGTCTGCCTTTCTCAATCATATGCTATTGATATATCTACACATCAATATTTTTTCCCCATTTCCTTATAAGACAAGAACATCATAAAGTATAAATCGTGAATGTGTGCTATGATACTTGCCCCATTCCTTATTTTGTTCCACGAGCTCTTAAAGGACAACCGACATCACTTTTTTGTTTCCTAACTGACGTCAGAAAAACGTTTTATAGCATCTAAATTACCCAAAAACACACAGTATGATATTTTTAGTCAAATGCAAAACACCAATAAAAATGACTTAAAGGACAAGCGACGTCTCCGACCAAGTTTTGTCCATAATTTGTAAAATGGCTTCAAATGACTTCTACTGAGCGTATTTGACACAGATTCCACCGCATATAGCTATATTTTACGTTTTAAGACTCGTGCAAGTCTTGTTTTTGAGTTGACGACGAGTCCGTACGTGACGTCACAGAAGGAACGCCCCTGACCGAAAAAAAAGGACACATTGTAGCAGTCCTTCCATCACATCAATGCTTGTTTGGTCTGAAAACCTCGTGTTGTGCCAGAAGAGGGCGTCCAAGCTCCATATAAGGAATTTATCAGCCTGTGGAAACGCAATAGACTGTCATGTCTACAAGAGGTCGCCTTTTTCTGCCTCTTTTCTGGGACGCTACATTGCAGTCCAGATGCCTCAAAATGACACGGAATAAATTCTTTAATCGATTGCAAACATGTATGCTTTCCTCTTCAGAACTATTTGAATCATATTCATAACTGGATGTGTAACAAGAAAGCATATTCTCCGAATCTGAAGACATTGTTTTGATTCTCCAGCAATGCAAGACGTCTTGGGGTGACACCACGAACATGGGGGCGGGACCTTCTGAAACTGGCCACTTCCGGATTCTTTTTTTTTTTTTTTTTTTTTTGCAGATTTTGGACACTTTTAGTCATTTTTATTGGTGTTTTGCATTTGACTAAAAATATCATACTGCGTGTTTTGGTTATTTTAGATGCTACAAAACGTTTTTCTGATGTCAGTTAGGAAACAAAAAAGTGACGTCGGTTGTCCTTAAAATGTCCCAAAACTACTTGAAAATGACCTCAGTTTCAGAAGGTCCCGCCCCCTTGTTTGTGATGTCACACCGAGACCTTGCTCGAGAATCAAAACAATGGCTTCAGATTCGGAGAAGATGCTTTCTTGTTACTCATCCAGTTATGAATATGATTCAAATAGTTCTGAAGAGGAAAGCATAAATGTTTGCATCGATTAAAGAAGTCCTTCCGTATCAATTCGAGCAGTCTGGACTCCATTGTAGCATCCCAGAAAATGCACAAGATGGCGCACAAGCTCCGTTAGAAATGGTCTGATTTGTCATTTCAACCAATGTGGCCTCACTTATGTCTTGATGTTAATTACTAACCACCACCCCCCGAAAATGTACAGCTTTCGCGCAGGAGACAGTGACGATATTCTCCGACGAGTCTCGCCATAAACGCGATTTACAGTCAGCGATCAGACTGGAAACTCCCTCGTCTTTTTTTTTTTTGTCTTTGTGCATCATCTCGCCAGCCCGTATGTTTCTCATCCGCGGCTGACGAGATCATCTTCCGACATCTGGAATGATTTGGGATTCAAGTGCCCAGCCCCTACGTCGATAGCCCCGATGCTTTTTAAATGACTTCCTGACCAGATGCTTGACGACACGCGTGTCCACTGTCTTGTTACTTTTTCAAGACATGTCTGTCAAATCCGCAAAGTAATAATAATAATAATAATACATGTCATTTATAAGCACCTTTCAAAACTCTCAAGGTCACTTTACAGTCGCAAGATAAGCTTTTCTGTGGGTGAGTAGCGGCAGCCACACGCGCCACCGTTCACTCAAACCGGAGGTAACAATAGAAAGCTAGCTAGCCAGCTAAGTAGCCAGCCAGATAGCCAACCATATAGCTAGCTAATAGACCGTAAACAGATAGCCAGCTAGGTATCAAGTGAGGTAACAAGCTAGACAGCCAGCCAGATAGCTACCTAATAGACTGAAAATAGATAGCCAGCTAGGTACTAAGCTAGGTAGCCAGGCAGATAGCTAGCTAATAGACAGCAAATAGACAGCCAGCTAGGTAGCAAGCTAGACAGCCAGCCAGATAGCTAGCTAATAGACAGCAAATAGATAGCCAGCCAGGTAGCAAGCTAGGTAGCCAGCTAGATAGCCAGCCATATAGCTAGCTAATAGACAGCAAATAGATAGCCAGCTAGGTAGCAAGTTAGACAGCCAGCCAGATAGCTAGCTAATAGACAGCAAAAAGATAGCAAATAGATAGCCAGCTCGGTAGCCAGCCAGATAGCTAGCTAATAGACAGCAAATAGATAGCCAGCGAGTTAGCAGGCTTAGTAGCCAGCCTTATAGCCATCCATATAGCTAGCTAATAGACCGCAAATAGATAGCAAATAGATAGCCAGCCAGATGGGTATCTAATAGACAGCAAATAGATTGCCAGCTAGGTAGTAAGCTAGGTAGCCAGCCAGATAGCTAGCTAATTGACAGCAAATAGATAGCCAGCTGGGTAGCCAGCCAGATAGCTAGCTAGATAGCCAGATAAATATATATATTTTTGGGTGTGCCTTCTACAAATACGGTCATTGCGCAGGCATGACAAATTGAAAAGTGGAACGTTTTGGACGAGCGCATGCCTAAAATGTGTGATATTACAAATCGATCGCTTAGCAACATTTTCAATGGCGTCATTCGAGCGCAGTGATCTCACCGTGTGTTTGTATCGCAGCTGATGACATCATCACCATGTTCCTCCTGAGCCTTTTTGTGTAGAACTGGGTCGCTACTCTCGTCAATGCGTCGGATCACAGCCGAATGTACCATTTTGAACTCGCCATGCGTTTCGAATTTGACATGTGAATCAGTCCGAAGTGTCATTTGAGCTGTGAGTTTCGTACGCCTTTTGCGAACTGGAACCCGGGTGTCAACGGGGGTATTTTTAGCACCGCCTCTCACGCCGTTGCAATGGCACTCGTTGGCACTTCGCCAGTCCGCCCCAACGAACTCTCCGTGAAAAAGAGAAAGAGAGACATGGCGATCCGGTAATGGAGGCGGGAAGTCGGTCAGACTGTTGTTGCCGTGGTGACAAAGTGCAATGGGTCAAAGTGCTCGTTTAAAAAAAAAAAAAAAAAAAAAGTAGCCTCGTTTGACTTTCTGCTTGGCTTGCTTGTGGAATTTTAATGAGGAGTGTCTGAGCATTTGTAGACAATGTTTCTTAACTCTCGGAAAGATGGGGAGTAGCAACGAGCTAGCTAGCAACAAGCTAGCTAGCAACGACCTGGCTCGCAATGACATATCGTATATCATATATCATATATAGATCGTAGTATATTTGCATTTTTTTGGTAACAAATGCTTGCACTATTTCAACGTTTAAAAAAGTGAAGACAGTCTGCAATTTCAGTACTTAGCAGGAAAAATGTTTCATATAAATATTTTTTAGATTATCTATTTATCTATGTAGCTATAACTAGCTAGCTAGATATCCATAATATATCTATCTAGCTAGCTATCTAGCGATCTGTCTATCGATCTATCTAGCTAGCTAGCTATATCTAGCTATCCATATCGCTAGCTATCTAACTACCTATTTAAAAAAGTGAAGACAGTCTGCAATTTGAGTACTTCGCAGGAAACATGTTTTAATAGTAAATATATTTTTATATTATCCATGCTTGAGTTATTTAGTTTATCTAGCTAGCTAGCTAGATATAGCTATATCTAGCTATCCATCTCGATTTATCTAGCTATCTAGCTAGCTATATGTAGCTATACATAACTAGCTATCCATATTGCTATATATCTATTTAACTATCTACCTATTTAAGAAAGTTAAGACAGTCTGAATACTTAGCAGAAAACATTTTTTCATATTAAATATATTTTTTATATTATCTATATCTATTTATCTCTCTGGCTAGCTAGCTATATCTAGCTAGCTGTATCTAGCTAGCTATATCTAGCTAGCGCTATCTTGCTAGCTAGCTAGATATAGCTCTAGCTAGCTAGCTATCAATATAGCTATGGATAGCTAGCTATATGTAGCTACATCTAGCTATCCATATCGCTATATATATATATATATATATATATATATATATATATATATATATATATAACGAGACTTTATATATATATATATATATATATATATATATATATATATATATACACTATTGATGTTTGCCATAATTGCAATGTGTTTGAATTTGAGGTAGAAAAATGCACATCCGCGCCGCTGAAAAACATCCACTCGCATGTTTAATTCAAATGGGAAGGACATCCGGTTTCATATCATAAGCGCGGCATCGGAAATAAGAATACACGGGTGGGGTTCAACCCGCATCCCAATTTCCTGGTGAGCGGAGATTATTCCCGGTGAAAAGAGGCACACGTGAGCCGTTTTCAATTGGGGGCAGTATGCTCGGTATGCGGTTTTCCGCGATTCCCAACATACTGCCAGCTTGGCATTCTGCGAGTGATCTGTGTTGTCTGAATTTTGCGGCCTTGCGCTGCTGACAGCGTGAGGCGAGGCGCAGTGGGGTGGGGTGGGGTGCATATACAGGCTGATATTTTAAAGGACAACCTACATCACTTTTTTGTTTCCTAACTGACATCAGAAAAAACGTTTTATAGCATCTAAAATACCCAGAATACGCAGTATGATATTTTTAGTCAATTGCAAAACATCAATAAAAATGACTTAGTGTCTAAAAAGTACTTCAATTTGAAACCAGAAGTGGCCAGTTTCAGTTTCATCAGCCTGTGGAAACGGGCTGATTAATTCCTTACACGGAGCTTAATCACCCTCTTCTGCCTCTTTTTGGTGCAACACAAAGTTTTCAGACCAAACAAGTACAGCTAAATGCATTGACGTGATGGAAGGACTGCTACAATGTGTCCTTTTTTCGGTCAGGGGCGTTCCTTCAGTGACGTAACGTGAGGACTCGTCACCAACTCAAAAACAAGACTTCCGGAATATTCAGTACGAGTCTTAAAACGTAAAATATGGCTATATGCGGTGGAATCTTATTAAAAAACGCTCTGTAGAAGTCATTTGAAGCCATTTTACAAATTATGGACACAACTTGTCCGGAGATGTTGTCGCTAGCTAGCTTTTCGCTAATTCGTTGCTAGCTTGCTCGCTGGGCATAATTAGTACCCATCCACTTTGTCATGAAGCCTTTTAGCTCACGAGCTAGTTTGCGACTAGCATATGGAGTTTATTCCAGCCACGAGATGCTTTAAGTGAATATATTTTCGTGGCAAAAAAGAGGCCAAACGTAGTTGCATTTGATTTACAGTCAACAGTTGAGGTGGGGCACGGTTTTAGCATCTTTAGCGGACATGCCGTTATCATCTGAGAGCGGAAACTGTAATTTTTTTAATAAAACTGAAACTTCATTTTAAACACAATTCTGTGTGTGTGTTATTTTTTTGTGAACATTTACATTTGTATCTTCTCCATGATGTGTCAAACACACAAGGTATTTTTTATTCGCCCTGAACAGTGCAGGTGTTAAATTTACGGAAGAGCATTAGGGCTAGGTTGAAATATATATTTTTTTAGAGATGGGGTATTATTCTGAGACAAAAAATCGAAAATTTTTGAGTTTCAAACTCGCAAATGTGTGATTTTTTTTTTTTAACCCGTCAGCGATGGAAGAGCTTTAGGCTGCTAACCCACTGCATGACTGAATGATGTATCTCAAACCCCGAAAGTTTTTTTTTATAAACGTTTAAATCTAGCAATTTTGTGACTTTAAATCTAGCAAATTTGTGACTTTAAATTTAGCAAATTTGCGAGTTTGAATCGAACAAATTTGTGACTTTAAATCTCGCAACTTTGTGACTTTAAATCTCGCAAATTTGTGACTTTAAATTTAGCAAATTTGTGACTTTAAATCTAGCAAATTTGTGAGTTTTAATCGAGCAAATTTGTGACTTTAAATCTAGCAAATTTGCGAGTTTTAATCGAACAGATTTGTGACTTTAAATCTCGCAAATTTGTGACTTTAAATCTAGCAAATTTGTGAGTATTAATCTCGAAAATTTGTCATTTTAAATCTAGCAAATTTGCAAGTTTGAAGCGAGCAAATTTGCGAGTTTGAATCTAGCAAATTTATGACTTTAAATATAGCAAATTTGTCACCTTAAATGTAGCAAATTTGCAAGTTCGAATCGAACAAATTTGTGATTTTAAATCTCGCAAATTTGCAAGTTTGAAGCGAGCAAATTTGTGACTTTAAATCTAGCAAATTTGCAAGTTTGAAGCGAGCAAATTTGCGAGTTTGAATCTAGCAAATTTGTTACTTTAAATGTAGCAAATTTGCGATTTCGAATTTAGCAAATATGCGAGTATGAATCTAGCAAATTTGCAAGTTTGGAACTCGCAAATTTGAAAACAATAAATCTATATTTCAACTTCCGTACTAATTCAAACCATGCGGGGTCCAAAGAAAGAAATCTATCTCGGCCACCCTATCATTTTGTGCAACGGTAAAGGTAAATAAAATGAAAAAATAGTCTCCAGAAGAAAAAAAAAAAAACCTCAAGAATGGTGCAGATAGATACCTGCGGGACGTCTTCTGTATCATAACAAATCTGTTGATACGGCACCGGCTCATGTTACAACGTTCCCCTTTCTCCCAACAAATTCCTCACAGGATCAGACCTGCTCTTTATGCTCCGCTGCTTTATACTCAAAACGCTTTGGGGAGAGGAAAGTTGGGGTGGGTTGTGGGAGAAAGTGTGACGAATAGTCCTCCCACAAGAAAGTCCCTTCAAAAAAACAGGTCTCGGAAATTAAGAGAGACTGAAGTCCAATGAAAGAAGACATCACATGAAGGAATTAATTTGGGGGACGGGTGGGTGGGGGGTGGGTGTCAACATTTCTATCAAGGGATTGACGGTTGCCTCGGCGACCAACAACTTGACGAAAGCCTTGTCCGTCCATAACATATGCAGAGCCGCAAAAAGATGTTTAATGGCGCCTTTTATCCACGATTGAAAATTGGAGTGTGAAGGGGGTTAATAATAATAATAATAATAATAATAATAATAATAACAATAATAATCCATTTCATTTCTCAGCCCCTTTCAAAACTGTCAAGGTCACTTTACAGTCACCGAATAAGTTTTTCTGGGTGAGCAGCGGCAGCCACACGCTATAGCGTTCACTCAACCCAGCAGTAAGTCAAATAGATAGCTAGACAGCTAGCTAACAGACAGGTAATAGATAGCCAGCTAGACAGTTAGCTAACTATCTAGATAGCCATATAGCTAATAAATAGCCAGCTACATAGCTAGCTAGCTAGACAGATAGCCAATTGATAACCTCGATTGTCCCTCCCAGCTTCAGTTTTCATCCACCTCCCATTCAAACGGGCATGTAGCAACACAGCCGATAAAGCTGCAAAATGGCGTAAACACACACATGCACACGCGGGCAGCCATTTTTTTTAACGCAAATTTCCTCTCAGTTTGTCTGTGCCTCGGGGTCCCGTATTCACAACAACAACAACAACCCCCCAAAAAAATGTCAGCTTTTGCAACCACATTGTTGTGCCTTGCTACTAAAGCCTTCAAATTGACTCATTACGCTCCCCGCGGGCGACCTTAATGCTTTGCTGTTATGCTCTCGACGCTCTGGAATAAAGTTTCCTTCACGAGCATTGGGAAAGTATTAAATGGCCTGAACCAGGTGCTTCGTAACGAGAAAAGACAAGGCGGAGTTGATGTCAGGACGTAAAAGGTACGAAAAGTTCGGACGATGATAAATAATCGTGTTAAATGGAGGGAAGCCATGGTAGGTTGTGTCAGAAAAGGTCATTCAGAGTTCAAATAATGTATTAGGAGAAGATAATCATTATCATTGTCGGAAATTGGGCTTCAAAAACAACAACAAAAAAACACCGATGATTGGCATTCATCATATATGTGTGTATATATATATATATGTGTGTGTGTATATGTGTATATATATATATATATATATATATATATATATATATAATGTGTGTGTGTGTGTGTATATGTATATATATATATGTATATATTTGCTATCAATTTTCAGTCTATATATGTATATATATATATACATGTATGTATATATATATATATATATATACGTGTGTGTATATATATATATATATATATAAATATGTGTGTGTGTTGATATAATATATCAATATATCTGTTTGATATAATATATCAAACAGCCTGTTCATAACATTGCCCTGGTCTCCTGTTAATACTACGACGACTACTACTACTACTACTTCTACTACTCCCACTACGACTACTACTAATAATAATAATTAATACATGTTATTTAGAAGCACCTTTCATAACTCTCAATGACATCTTACAGTCACAAACAACACAAACACAAGAACAATAAAACCATCAAGAAAATCATGAAATTAATTAATCATAAAATATGAGATTATTTTGTTGTTTATTATCGTGAGCAAAGTGTTATCAAGGCATATGAGATGGGATCTCCTTGGCCAGTCTTTTCACACAAACTTGAGTTCACCCCAAAGTCATTGTCCGGCACTAAGCCCCGCCCCTTGCAGCTTCTCATTGGACCAGGGGACCTCATTGAATCTTCAATGAGGCACCTTGCTCTCATCCCTGATTGGACGCAGCCTGTGCAGTTATGTAAATGAGCACCTGGTGGCGCCCACTTCGGGGGTTGACTGCCTTGCCGGAGTCGCCACAACCCTGGCGCTCGCGTTCACCGACGGACTCCGGCGGTCTTGCTTCACCCCCCTCCCCCAAGTTTATCGGACAGCTTCGTGACAAGTGGACGTGTTTGGAGCAAGCGAGTTCGTTGATTTCGCCGCGACCATTTTGCGTGGTTATTTTTAGCGGAATACTTCCAAAAAGCTGATCCGAAGCGGAGAGAGCAAAAAGTTTGGAGGACGCTGTCACACGAAGTAGCGGTTGGTGGCTAACCAGGTACGTCCCCGCCGGGCGGCAATTCTCCTATCCATTTACGGCTGCGGTTCGTGCGTTTGTGTTGTCGTGTGTGGCTTGGCGTCCGTCAGTCTCGTCCCGAAGCGGTTTTGGACGGCCGCCACGGTGACGGATCTCCCCCCCCCCCCACACCTCCTGCCTGCCGCATTTAGTCCGACTAAGGTGTAACGTTGCGCAGAAATCTTAGCAGCCGCGTGTTTGAAATGCTCTGGCGGTGGACATCACGTCCTGAATTTATTGCAAACTCGAGCGAGCAGAAAGCACGTTTTGCACAGCAAGGTGTCCTGGTTCATGTGGCGAGCGAGTGACTAAACGAAACCAATTAGTCGTCAATACAGTTTGTCGTCAGTTTAAAATACTAATTTGACTACGTCATTCGATTTACAACCAAGTATCGGAGTTATGTCAAAATATGTGAACAAATCTACGAAGGTTTCATCGGTCGAGTTTTGTGATTTTTGTTCTCAAAAGGCCACCGTACACCGAATAACGTTAGTTATTCAAAAATGTTCCCAACTCTACGAAGGGTTACTCGATCGAATTTTGTGACTTTTTTTCTCAAAAGGCCACCGTACACCGAATAACGTTACAGTCGAAACCCAATTTGCATATTAATATTCCATAAAGTTGACTACAATGGAGCTGGTTGCCTTTTTTTTATATACAGTGATACCTTGGTTTACAAACTTAATTGGTTCCCAGACAGAGTGTGGAGGGTGTAAAGTGTGTATCCCAAAAATTAATTGCCCATAGGAAACCATTAAAATGAGAATAATCCTTTCCCAGGTCCCCATAAAACATACATTTCTACTGAATAAGCCTTAAAACTACACAAAATATACCTTATTTTATGTATAATAAACGTGCTATGGTATTATAATTAAAGAACTAAACTACTGTATAATAAAGTCGTTTTATTTACCTTTGTGATGGTCGTTGATGGCTTAATGGAATGGAGTGGCCAGCTTTCACTCAACCTGGAATAACTCAAATAGATAGAAAGTTAGTTAGCTACCTAGCTAATAGATAACTCATAGCTAGTTAGCTAGATAGTTGAATAACTCAAATAGGTAGAAAGTTAGATAGCTAGCTAATAGATAACTAATAGCTAGTAAGCTAGCCAGCCAGATAGCTAATTGACCATAAATAGCTAGCTAGGAAGCTAGCTCGTGTCGTCTTTGATCAGAAAAAATAGAGGTAATTCCTAAATGATATGGGTTTGGAGTTATATGAGCTTTAAATGGGGGCAGCTGTCCAAAATACTATGCAATATTGTCTTATATAGTGCTTTAACAACGGTTGAAGCTGCAACAAAGCGCTAACATGGGGAAAAAAATGAAAAGCTGCCCTATTGTGGAAAACAAAATCATTGCCAGAGGCCATGGCCAGTGCTTTATCACCACCCAAGCATGAAAAATTCCGGAATGGCGCTCTACGTCATATTTTCAATTCCGGAATACATCCGTGAATGAGTTAAAATGCTATAATGCAGTCAACTTGCTGTTTTTTTGAGAGGATTTGGATCAGTGCATTTTGTTCGCGCAGACAGCCGCGTTCCTCCTGCTTTTCTTGACATGGCACCTTCCTTCCTTCCTTCCTTCACACACATATAAAAAAAAACAAGACAAACGACAGCCATTATTTCCTGTTCCACAGCCCCCCAAAAACCCGTGTTTGGTGGTCACCACCTGCGCACGTCCAGGTGCAATCCCGGTTGCGCTCGGGTGACCTCAGATGACATCATCACGTGATTTTCGCCTTGGGGGAAGCAGACGTAAACATAACCTGAAGCTCTGGCTTGCAAGTTCATCAGTGGTTAGAGCGTCTGCCTCACAGTGAATAAATTGTGGTTTCGATCCCAATCTCAGAATTCACATTTTAATTTCAGAATTGTGATTTTAATCTCAAAATTTAGATTTTAATCTCAGAATTTTGACTTTAATCTCGGAATTGTGATTTTAATCTCAAAATTCAGATTTTAATTTCAGAATTGTGACTTTAATCTTAGAATTGTGACCTTAATCTCAGAATTGTTACTTTAATCTAAAAACTCAGATTTTAAATCTAGAATTTTGACTTTAGTTTCAGAATTGTTACTTTAATCTACAATAACAATAACAACAATAATAATAACAATAAAAATAAGAATAATAATGAATAAGCGGTATGGAAGATGCATTAACAATGACAATAATAATAACTCTAAGATTGATTTCAAAATTCAGATTTGGAATCACAAAATTATGACTTTAATCTCAGAATTCAAATTTTAATTTCAGAATTCAAATTTTAATATCAGAATTCAATTCTGACTTTAATCTCAAAATTCATATTTTACTCTCAGATTTCTGATTTTAATCTCTGAATTGTGATTTTAGTCTCAAAATTCTGATTTTAATCTCAGAATTTTTACTTTAATCTTTAGAATTGTGACTTTAATCTCAAAATTCAGATTTTAATATCAGAATTGTGACTGTACTCACAGAGTTGTAATTTCGATTTCAAAATTCAGATTTTAATCTCAGAATTTTGACTTTAATCTCAGAATTGTGATTTTGATTTTAAAATTCAGATTTTAATCTCAAAAGGATGACTTTAATCTCAAAATTCAAATTTTAGTTTTAGAGTTGTCACTTGAATCTCAGAATTGTGATTGTAGTCTCAAAATTCAGATTTTAATCTCATAATTCTGATTTTAATCTCAGAATTGTGATTTTAATATCAAAATTCAGATTGTAATCCAAAAATTATGACTAATCTCAGAATTCAATTCTGACTTTAATCTCAGAATTCACATTTTAATTTCAGAATTGTGATTTTAATCTCAAAATTCAGATTTTAACCTCAGAATTTTGACTTTAATCTCAGAATTGTGATTTTAATCTCAAAATTCAGATTTTAATCTCAGAATTTTGACTTTAATCTCAGAATTGTGATTTTAATCTCAAAATTCAGATTTTAATTTCAGAATTGTGACTTTAATCTCAGAATTGTGACCTTAATCTCAGAATTGTTACTTTAATCTAAAAACTCTGATTTTAAATCTAGAATTTTGACTTTGGTTTCAGAATTGTTACTTTAATCGACAGACTCAAATTTTAATTTTAGAATTTTGACTTTAATCTTAGAATTCTGACTCAATACTCAGATTTTAATCTCAGAATTGTGATTTTAATCTCAAAATTCAAATTTTAATCTCAGAATTGTGACTTTAATCTCAAAATTCAAATTTTAATCTCAGAACTCTGATTTTACTATCAAAATTCTAACTATGGTGTCCGAATTCAGTTTTTAGTCTCAGAATTCTGCCTTTTTTGTTCCAGTTGCATATTTTTGGGGTGAGGGTGCCATAATCTCACGTGCCTTGCTAATGGAGCAACAAAAGTTAATGCGAGACTGAGGAATCTTCTCCCTCATCAAGTCTAGACAGATTTAGCCTTTCAAAGGAATCGCGTGCTGCGGTCAGAAGAGCACATTGATTGTGTTAAACGGGAGGCCCGACTTCAAAGTGGCCGCCTGCGCTTTCTCGCCGGGTTTAATCTTTTCCAATCGCGATTGGATTTTCCTCGCTGTGCATCTTCTCATACGCTAATTTCCTCCGCCAAGGAGACGACATTCTTGTCACTGTTGTAAAGCAAATGCGGGTCATCTGATATGAATTTGGTGGGGGATGAATTTGTCCGCGAATAATTTCGGCAACAAAACAAACAAAAAAATACAGTGATACCTCTTTTTACGAACGCTTTAGCTAACGAACTTTTCATTTTACGAACATTAAATTGGCGAGAAACACACAGAGCGCCAGTACCAATATGCTAACTCGACCATTGCTACTTGTGGCTAAGGGTGTTTCTGTGTTGTCTAAGCAACGGTCTCAGGCAATAGAAGAGGTTGCAAAACTTCTGTTGATTTGGATTGACAAAAAGCAGCTAGCAGGGGACATTGTGAGTGAGGCTATTATCGCGGAGAAAGCACGGCAACTTCACTCGGATATCATCAAGAGGCAACTACATTAACGACCATCACAAAGGTAAATAAAACGACTATTATACTGTACAATGTATTTCTTTAATCACAATACAATAGCACATTTATTATACATAAAATCAGGTATATTTTGTGTAGGTTTAAGGCTTATTTAATAGAAAATTATGTTTTATGGGGACTTGGGAACAAATTAGTCTCATTTTTAATGGTTTCCTATGGGAAATTAATGTTTGGAAGACACACTTTTCGTCTTACACACACTTTCTGGGAACCAATTAAATTCGTAAACTGAGTTATCACTGTAGATACATTTTTGAGATAACACAACAGTTATCTCAGCCTTTCTCTGTTCGGTTTCTTTTCAAGGATTTGAAACATGGAAGTAGACTGGAATGTCCGTGTCGGAACGAGAGCATATGTGCAAAGAAATAGAAAAAAAAAAACAGAATGGAGTAAATCTCCGCTTACCTTCCTCTGGGTTTGGCATCCATTTTGATTCTCGACATGTAGCATCCTTGTCAAAATACGCTCTTATTGTCAACGGCTGTCGGCATTTCTTTCCGCTTTGTTGATGGTGTGAAAAGTGAGAAGTGAGCGAACGCTCTATGTCTTACAACGCCAATTTTGGTGGGACCTTGATTGACAAGCAATTGACTGTTTCTTTTGAAACGTGTACAATTTTTGGTTAGGGCTCCGAAAAGCCCCATAGTGTCCTTTTTTCAGGCAACACCAATCGCGTGACACGAAATACAAAATTCCACCAAAATCCATAAAATGAAATAGCTAACTTTCTACCTATTTGAGTTATTCAACTATCTAGCTAACTAGCTAGCTATGAGTTATCTGTTAGCTGGCTATGTTACTTATCTATTAGCTAGCTAGCTAACTTTCTACCTATTTGAGTTATTCAACTATCTGGCTAACTAGCTATGAGTTATCTGTTCGCTATCTAGCTGGCTGTCTGTTACTTACCTATTAGCTAGCTAATTTTCTACCCATTTGAGTTATTCAACTATCTAGGTAACTATGAATTATCTATTAGCTATCTCGCTGCCTAGCTATTAGTTATCTATTAGCTAGCTAGCTAACTTTATACCTATTTGAGTTATTCAACTATCTAGCTAACTAGCTATGAGTTATCTGTTAGCTATCTAGCTGGCTATCTGTTACTTGTCTATTAGCTAGCTAGCTAATTTTCTACCCATTTGAGTTATTCAACTATCTAGCTAACTATGAGTTATCTATTAGCTATCTGGTTGGCTAGCTATTAGTTATCTATTAGCTAGCTAGCTAACTTTCTACCTATTTGAGTTATTCAACTATCTAGCTAATTATGAGTTATCTATTAGCTATCTAGCTAGCTATCTATTAATTATCTATTAGCTAGCTAACTTTCTACCTATTTGAGTTATTCAACTATCTAGCTGACTATCTACGATTTATCTGTTAGCTAGCTAGCTAACTTTCTATCTATTTGAGTGACTTCCGGGTTGAGTGAACGTTGGCACGTGTGGCTGCCGCTGCTCACCCACAGAAAAACGTATCCGGTGACTGTAAAGTGACCTTAAGAGTGCGTTTATAGAAGGCAGTTATAAATTAAATGGATTATTGTTATTATTATTATTAAATCACATCACAGGATTCATCAAACATGGCCGCCTCCGCCTCCAGAAAAATCGATCAAAACCTTTATTTAACCAAGAGGGGGTGGGAGGTATTGACACAAGGTCTCTTTTTCAAGTGTCAGATTAGGTCTCCGCCTTCAGAAAAATCGATGGAAACCTTTTATTGAACAACAAAACATTTGAGACAGACAGAGGTCGATTTTTCAGGGGTGACCATGAAGATGAAAAAACATGTCAATGTCGTCACAAATGTAAAACTAGCATTGCTACTTTTTTGTTTATTTATCGCTAAAGAAATTCATAAAAATAGGACTGATCAGATGTACCAAATCCAACATAGCCACCCCTGTTCTTGTCCTAGCCGGTCGATGTAGAATCCTGTGCTGGAACAGACACGCTTTGCTCAAGTCTAATATCAATCTCGAAATTCTGACTTCAATCTCAGAATTCGGGTTTTTATCTCAGAATTCGGACTTTAATCTCAGAATTCGAACTTCGATCTCAGAATTTAGACTTTGATCTCAGAATTCTGACTTTGATCTTAGAATTTAGATTTTGATCTCGGAAATCTGATTTCAATCTAAAAATTCTAACTAAATTTTTTTTTTGGGGGGGGGGCTTGTTCATCTGCTTCAGACCTCACACATTCATATGGAAAGCTCGGGTGGGGAGGGAAAGAAGTGGGTGAGGGGTTCCAGTAACACGGGCATCAATCACCCAAGTCTCCTGGCAATGTCGACGATTTGGAGCGGGCAACAAAGTCGTGCTCGGCATCAAAGTTGAAGCTGCCGCCTTGCGTTATTTAATTTATTTTTTTTTCCTCTCAGCTGCGAGTCGGGCTGACGTGGTGCCCGCGGGTGGGACGGCGACGCCGTGTGTGTGAGATGGGGGGGGGGGGGGTTGCCTCACATTAGCATGGGGAACTTGTCATGAGCCGAGTAATTGAAGTCGCTTTAGAGCTGGAGGGTGAGTGGGTGCGTGTGGGGAGTGTCGAAGGTTATTGAGGTGTCATCCTGCGGCTCAAATTGAGCGCTTCTGGCTAAGATAGCACATTATTCATGTATTTATTTATTTATTTGAGTGAAACCATTTTTAACTCATTCACTGCCAGACAATGTGCAAAAATGTGTCCTACTCGAGTGCCAGGGTTTTTGTCATTGTCACTCAAATTGCAGGACCCACAGAATATTGAGTTTTAGGACTGCATAAATATCCTGTAAAGTGTCCTTGAGAGTTTTGAAAAAAAAATGGCTTATAAATATAATGTATTATTATCATGATCATTATCATTGTGACTATCATTATCTATTTATTATATTTTTTGTTATTTTTTTGTTTTATGTTATTTTTTATGTTATGTTGTTTTATTTTTTTATGTAGTATGTATTTTCCATTTTTTATTTTTTTTTATTTTAACTTTAATTTTAATTTCAAATTTTAATTTAAATGTAATTTTTTTATTTCTTATTTTTATCTTACATTTTTTATTTTTTATTTTACATTTTTTATTTTATTTCTTTTTTTATTTTAATTTTTTTAATTTTTAATTTTTTTTATTTTTTTATTTAGTATTTAATATTCAGCAATAATTATTATTATCTATTAATTATTATTTAGTTATTTATTTGAGAGTTTTGAAAGGCGCTTATAAATGAAATGTAGTATTATTATTATTATTATTTATCAAATATATAAATACATAAATAAATAAATAAATAAACATATCTGTAAGATAACGGCTAAGTTGTCGTAAAAGTTTTGTGTAGCAAAGGCTGATCACATATCTTCCAAAAAACTCACCTATTCGCATTTCCAATTTTTTTGTATATTTATTTATTCACTTATTTATATTCACATGAGCAATTCAACCTGGGGATTTTCTCCACGAGAAATGAAGCTCCGCCCCCCCACCCCTGCCTACGATAAACTGAATTATTTTTATAGTACAGTAAAGTCTCGTTATATCGATAGTCAAGGGAGTCCGAAAAAATATCGATATAACCAGGACTATCGATATATCCAACCCTGTTTGCATGTAATTTTCTCCGTGCGTGCATAGAAATAGTATCGATATAACCGGGACTATCGATATATCCGATATCGATATAACGAGACTTTACTGTATTTAAATAGGTTTAAAATAACCTAAAAATAAATAACAAAAACAAGAAAAGTCCCGGCAAGCAACTCAACCGGCGGAGGGAGAGAGGAGGAGGGGGGTCGTGACCTTTGCATCTCAGCGCTAATGAGAAAAGCGCTAGTGTTGCAATTGCTAATGAGCCAGGAGCAAATA